>NC_056734.1:439500886-439728386 GCF_019279795.1 Protopterus annectens | reverse complement strand
TGTCGCCTCACAGCAAGAGGTTCTCCCGTTCGATTCTAGGCTGGAGCGCCTTCTGTCTGGAGTCTGTATGTCCTCCCCGCAGTCGAGTGACATTTGAAAGACGTGTGTAAAATAGGCATGCCTTCGTTGAAGGTTGGGCGTCGGGCTGGCAACTCAGCACTGTAAAAATCTACTGCCAATCATTAGCGGACCGGAGTTCCGCTGTGGCGACCCCTAACCGGGAAAAGCCGAAAGAAGAAGAAGATTCTCTACCAACTACAGTGAAGATTAAACATAGCTGTTCATGGAGCCCTCTTATGTTGAAACCTAGATTAAGAAATTTAAAAAAAAGTACATAATGTTTTGGGGATAGACTTGACATGATGCTTTTGTGAGATGTAGTTTTCTGATAATATAATGATGTCCATCTAGAATACTTTGTTAAAACATTTTGTTAACTGAAATAAAGGGAACGAGCACTAAAACTTATCAGCGGGCTTTATATATTTTTAAGTTAAGTGTATGCAATGTGACCATGTTTAAGCATTGTGCACATAAGTAATTTAGCAATGGATTTACTTCCAGTGCAAATTCGCTTGTAACCCCTACACCATCGTGACTCTACAGTTTATAAATGTTTATACTGTTAAAGTTTTCATTTTCATTTGTGAGTTAAATATGAAAATAATTAATTGTAAACCAATAAAATAATTTTATGAAGAAATCTTAATTTGCAGCATTGTGTACTTTATGGAGCTGAAAATAAGACAGCTGTATACAAATCATTTTTTTCATTCCATTCATAGACATTAATTGCTTTATTATATTTACTACATAATATATTCCATTATCAGATTCATCATTCCTTTTGAAATTTTCAGAAACATTCTAGACCAGATACAGTCCCATTTTATCATTCCAAGGAGCTATGTGAAAGAACTTTTGCATCTCTTTTACATTTATACAAACCACGTTTCATGCTAATATGTACAAGCAACTCTAGAAATAGATTGCTCTCACAAAGACTTTCCTTACTTTGCAATAATCCTTCATTAAGCTTAAAAAGGGCTCTATCTTCACATTGATTTAACACATTTTTGGATGATTATAAGGGACATTACATGTAAACATAGGGTGATGACATGTTACCTTTTGAAGGACCAGTAGGTATTATGTCTGTGAACATAAGATATAAGTATAAGGCCTTAGATCTTTATGAGATGCATGTTTACTGCATACTGCACTTTAGATATTTCCCTTTGCTCCCACTACAGAATTCATTTTAGAAAACAAAGTTACAAAAGTTGCATGCCTTCACAGGCAAACTTTTAGCTGCAGGAACACTTCACTTTGATATCACAGACTAATGCTTCCTATTAGAGTTTTGGCTACAGTTGAAGGACAAAGTAAGTCAACAGCTGCTCTAAAGTAATCAGTTATATTGATCTACATATAAAACAGTTTTACAGGGTTCCAACTTGTAGTCCTTCTCAGGTCCTTGTTGAACCAACTGAGGTACTATTGTTGACTTGGACAAGAAAATCAGCCCAAGAAATTATCAAAGACCTGTTTTCATGTGAGACTATAGAACACTGTCAACTACCTTTGTTTTATTGCATTTGCAGTCTGTTTCTATCAGTCTCATAGGCACAGAACACAACTGTATTCCTATAAAGGTATATAATACAGGATAGTTTTGTAAATGCTGCCAGCTCTTTTTAATGTAAAATTTCATTCTGCCTTCGATCTCAGCTAATTCACGTTTCTTTGCAGCTGAACAAATAAAGAATGACTATTTATATGTGTGCACTATCCAAAGACTTCCTGTCCACAACAGCTTGTCAGTTCCAATCTTCCATTAAATGCTAAAATAACATGGAGCTTATCTCTAATTTAAAATTTTGGCTAACATCAAAGATTGAAACAATAATAATTTTATGAACTTTAACTGTACCCTGAGTAAGCAATGGGGTCCATTTCTGTCATCGTATTGGAAACCTGAAATGTCTTGGAGAAATTAAACTTAGAAACAAGGGTGTTACATACTGGCACAGAAAAAAATTGCTTAGATCCTCCAGTTACATTTTGCATTACTTCTTCTACAGATGTTGGGTTGCATCACTTAGCAATGGCTCTGTAAAACACTTTGATTTTTGCATCACTCGTTATCTTGGAGCTGTGAAACCATTTTCTAATAAATAATATGAACGATTACATTCCACTAGAGGCCCCAGTGGTCAATAGACTAGTACACACCTATAACCGTATATTAATTTTAATTTTCAATATCCATTCAATTGTAATTTTTTTCACTTGAACAGCTTTTAAGAGTTACTTTTGTATGATCTGTCTGTATGATCTGCTTTAACATGTTCAAACAGAGTTTTATGTGTTTCAAAGAACCAATGAATTTGCATATCGATTGTTAAGCTCTCTTTGCACCCTTCCGCTCTGTGAGTTACCATGCTTTTCCATAACTTTATTTGCTTATCTTTATTATTTCCACAACAGCAAGCACAATACTTTCTGCATCTTCAACATTTTTTCTAGGGCTCTAAGCACATTTCTGAAGAATACAATGACACCTGAAGTATAGTTATGAATTTTTATATAAAGTCAGCACTTTAACACAGCTGCCTTTACAGCTTTAACTCATCACAGCTACAAGCTTCATTATGTTGAATGACACTAACACATTATACACTTAAGATCACCCAAGCCTACTTTAAAGGTACAGTATGCTAAGAATACCTCTAAACACTATTGTGCCCATCTTTTCCAGTTAGACATTGACTACTAGGTTACTTCATTTTATTTAGTATTTAGGATGATAAGCTTTTTAAATGCATCTGTGCATTTTGCAGTCATGGTAAGTTTGTCTTAAAACAGGATTTGTACATGCTGTGCCTCTTTTTGTTACAGTTACAGCATTTTAAATGCATGAATTATCCCAGCATGACTGGGAGCAATTTTGTACAACTTCAGTTGCTCTAATATTTCTTTTACTGCTCTTAAAAAAAGTTTAAAATGTTTTAAAAATAGATACTCAGCTAGAAAAAGATAGACAGGAGCTCTATAAAAATGTAAAGGTTAAAACTACATGGATGTTCACGTGTACAGAATTGTAACCCTTAAAAGCACTGTGACATTCAGAAATAGGTGAAATTAATGTTCGATAACAGTGAATTTCTTTTTCATTTGTTATACATTTGTTGCTTACATGTTCATGTGTTTATATCACTGTTGCTATAGAGGAGCACAGGTGAATGTCCAAAAATAAAATGATTTCTGTGCAGTTCTCATGCCATACACAGAGCTGAATTGTTTACATTTTATCCAAAATAATCATACGTAGGCAAATTGTTTACCCCCAATTTAAGGAAGCCATGATCAAACCCTTTATTTTCTCTCTAGGTTCTTTTCTGTCCATGCCTACAAAGCATCTGCTGTCTTTATACTGGTTTTCTTTGTCCCATGTTTTCTCCATCACTCTTGAAGTCTCCTGTGTCTAGTTGAGAGATGACCAGAGAAGGCAATCATCATGCCAGTCCTTGATATTGTGCGTGTGTGTGTGTGTGTGTGTGTGTGTGTGTGTGTGTGTGTGCGTGTGCGTGTGCGTGTGCGTGTGTGTGTGTGTGTGTGTGTGTGTGTGTGTGTGTGTGTGTGTGTGTGTGTGTGTGTGTGTGTGCACTCACATCTGATGACATGAACTCTGCTTTTAGGCCCTAGCCCTGCTCTTAGTGGCTGAAGTGAGTGCTTAAATCATCACAGGAGCCTAGTACTTCCACTCAGTGTGTATGAGTGTTCCCACCCACCTAGTAGCGAGAAAGACTGTTATTAACTTATTAAGCCAAGCCCACATCTGTAGTTAACTAATGCAACTTTGTTAGCTGCAAGACTCCAACCTTAAGAATGCACATATAAAGAAAATATGATTTAAGTATGACTCCCTCTGTTTGAATGCACCTAATTCTATTGGCTGTCTGTGTAGAACTATCTATTACTTGTTTTGGTATTTATTGCAGTACCTGTTACATCACAGATATAATACCGTCGGGTTGAAGCTGAATTATGAGCAACATTGTGTTGACATTCCTGCTTCTTTAAGGTAGTATTACTTATTGCTTGTTGAGCTTTTTATCTCTGAACTTGACATTGATTTTGCATTGCATCTTATAGGTTCATAGGTGTGTACTAGGCTAATGGCCCTGGAGCCTTTACAAGCCTAGCCCATAGGATTACCCTGGCATTGTGCCACCAGACCTTAGTTCTCAGTGCCTCTGTCAAGTAGAACCGCTGGAGTAATCCCTGGGGTGTATTTTCTATTACCCAGCCACTCATCAAGATTTCTCTTGAAGAGGGTCAGTGAGGTGCTCTGTTTGACATGTATAGGAAGTCTATTCCATAGCATGGCCAGTCTCTGGGTTATGAACCTGTCCCTCCAGCTTGTTCTGTTGATTGCGGTAATGAGGTTGAGGTCTGTGGAGCATGTGGTGTGGAGGGATTGGGATTTCTTTAGATGTAGCATTTCACAGAGCTGGGTCAGACATGGTTCTGTAAGTCAAGAAGAGATCGCCTCTAAGAAGGTGATATGAGACAGAGCATAATTGGAGTTTTTTAGGTTTGCCCATATAGGACAAGTGTTTAAGGCCTAGGATCCTCTTTGGGAGGTACTTTTGTGGCCTCTCCAGTTGTTGCAGGTGTCTATTGAGGTACATGCCAAATGGGGCATTGTACTCAATGATTGGCCTAATGAGGGAAAAGTAGAGGGAGACAATGACCTCTTTCTTCCTGGATGCAAAACCCTTAATAATGAGATGTGCCACATAGAAGGACTTTCTGACCACAGTGGCAATGTGGTGATCAAAAGAGAGGTTGCTATCAATCTGTGTTACCTGATTTCTTATAACGCCTTCTGTGTTCAGTGAACTACCATCGATGTGATAATTCATGGGAACTGGGTTTTTCCTAAACGGGATGATGACAAATTTTTTGGCATTGAGCTTAAGGCCATGGTTCTGACACCAGTTGTTGGTCTCACTGAGGCCTTTCTGTAGGATGTCAACATCACTAGGGGAGTTAATAATAGCTCCTAACTTGCAATTGTCTGTGAACATTTTCAGCCAGAGTCCCTTCGTGTTGGTCTGGACTTCAGAAAAGTAGACACCAAACAGGAGAGGAACCAGGACCGAACCCTGTGGGACTCCACTCGTGACTGGTCGGCAGTCTGACTTGGAGTCAGCTACTTTCACACTGTGGGTTCTATCTGTGAGCCAGTTTCCAACCCACCTAGTGATATAGGGGTTGATGCCTAGCTTAGTGAGCTTTTCTATGATTCCTGAGTGGGGAATGGTATCAATGGCCTTGGCCAGATCAAGGTAGGCTGTATGAACCACCTTGTCTTCATCCATAGCTCTGGTGACTGACTCAAAGAAGTTGACCAGGTTGAGCAGGCATGATCTACCCTTCACTAAACCAAACTGTGTGGGATTCAGAGTTTGGAGGTTTCCTATATCCTTATTTATTAGGTCCATGATGATGAGTTCCATAGCTTTGCATATCAGACTCATCAGGCTAATGGGGTAATAGTTCCCAGGGTCTGTAGTGACTCCACCTTTGTGGAGAGGGATGACTGTAGCAGTGCACCATTCAGTAGGGACAAAGCCTGAGATGAGGCTGTGATTGAACAGGGCACACAGGTGAGGTGCCAGTTCACTCTAGTTCATGTAGAATATAGCCAGGGATATTGTCAGGTCCCATAGAAGCTGTATTCTTGGCCTTGGACAGTGCTCTTTTAACCTGTGCAGCAGTAATACTGGGTGACTGGTATTGTGATTGGTCCTTTACATAACTATGGAAGGCCTTGTGGTTATCTTTACTATCTGCTGCAATTCTGGTTTCATAACTAGCTTTAGAGGATTTGATGAGGGATCTCAACTTTTTGTCGAGGCTGATAAGGGAGTTTTTCCAGTCTTGGGGCTTCACCTTATTCCACATCAGTTTCCTCCTTCTGTTGTAGAGTTTGTTTATGGCAGGGGACCACCAGATTGGCTTCCTTTTTTTTGGAGGAGAGCGTCTTGTTTCTACTGGGTATGGTGACATCCATGCATTTGTGTATGTGTTCATACAGTGCATTGGTGTATGATTTGGCAGTCATGCAACAATTCTCCATTTGCATGGGTGCTGTAAAGTTAGGCACCTCTGTTTTTAGGAGCCCAAAGTTAGCTTTGGAGAAGTTTTTCATGATGGTTACCTTTGTGGGGGAGGGAGGGTGAGAGGGATTTGGATTTCCAAGGTGATTAGTTTGTGGTCGGATCTAACCAGGGAGGAGTTGACTATTGGTGTAGAGCAATGGTCACTCATGTTAGTAATGACCAGGTCAAGGATGTTTCTACCTTTAGTGGGGATAAGAACGAGCTGGTCCAGGGCATTGGAATTAATGAATTCCAGGAAACGTTGGGCAAGTGTATTGGTACATGAGAAGTTTTCCCAGTTAATGGAGGGGTAGTTGAAGTCGCCCAGTATGAGAGTATTAGGTTAGACCCTAATATTCTCCAGGGTGCTTAGGAATGTGGAGTGTGAATCTTGGGACATGGTTGGGGACCTATAGCAGACTATGACCTGAATCGTTGTCTTACCCAATGTTAGCTGCACCTGAAGTATGTCTGATGCATTATGTTCAGCAACCAGTCTGGAGGTGTGCGCAACCTTTATGAATATGGAAACACCACTGCTTTTGGTGCTTCGGTTCAAGTTCCGGGGCCGAAAGGTGAGGAATGAGTTATACCCTGGTAGTGCAGGAGTGCTTTCTGCTGCCTTGAACCAGGTCTCTGTTACAGTACAAAAGTCAATGTTCTCCATTTTAAGGAGTGCTTTGAGTTAGTGCATTTTGAGATTTAGACTTCTACCATTGAGCAGCATGACACTCAGATTGCATTTGTTTCTAGCTGTTACGGTAGTAATTTGGTCTTTGGATCACTGCCTAAAAAAGGCACTGTAGGGGTGGCAAGAGCCTTGGCCAGTATCCGGAAGCCCAGGGGTGACAGCAGACCATCTCTGGCAAAGCATTGAGGTCTGTCAATCATGTCATCCCAGGCAGACAGATACTGGATCTCATTAGAATGACACCAGATTATTGTATTAGACTTGTGTGAACTTGAATAAACCTGTGAAACATCTGGGCTTGCCATACTTTTTTGTGTTGGCTTGGATTCAGCTCTGGTTTGTCTCCAGTAGCTCGAGCAATCAATGTCCTTTCCACTGCTTGATTCTGCTTCTAGTCGACACTGATGGTTTTGTCAGGGCTTTAGTTTCAATCGACCTGCATTTGCACATGTTCTGTTCTCATCTTATTAGAACTAGAATGACTTTTATGGAAGCAAATCCCTGAAATGTGTCATATTTTGAGTTTTTGATCTGCTATATGTAACATGATAAGCTTTCAGTTTAAAGTGTATAACTGTTGTAATACTTTCATTTCTAAACTACTGCACTATTATTATTTGGCTAATTTCTTGTGGAATCAGGGAATTATTTATCTTTCATATCTCTGTTTCATTGGCACATTTTTACAGGACTGCTAAAAGGCAACTGTACCCACAGTTTTATTTTGAACTCAGTTTCTAAAAACAAAGTTATCTGGTTTAATCATATAGTTATATTAAGTGAGTGGAATTTTTGTTTATTACAGGTACATGAAGATTTTATTTCTACTGTTCATTTTTGTAAAAGAGTAAAGACATTGCCTAATTCTTCAAGCCAAGTGAGCTACTGCTTTGTCTGTCCTGATTCCATTTTTTTTACCACAAAGCTGCCCCAACCCTCCCAACAACCACACATACTTACTTGATTCCTTTGCTCCCCCTAGGGGCAAGAGCCCAGTAGCCCATTCATTCTCCTCAGAATAAAAGTTCATTGCCAAGAGTTGGAAGTGTCATTTGCTGTGTGGATAAGGGTGTTTATTCTCAATCCTGATGTTATCCTGCACATGCCCAGAAATGCTGATGAGGAAGGATTTTTGCAAGGTATAAGTAACATAACCCCCAGAAGGTTAGGTCCTCCTTACAAGCAACTCTGTTGGATATCTGCTTTCTCCTGAACATTCTATGATGGACTGTGCACCTTGGGAAATTACTACCAACTTTTCCCCCTGAGAGAGGAAAGCAGGCACAGACTTGTCACTAATCACCCTTCTTTTGATAGCTCTTCCAACACTTGGGGTGCTAAATGAACCTGTGATGTCAGGACTGTTGTCAGAGCTCTGTCCTTCTATGCCACAGATTAGGGTTACTTTCTTTAATGAATCTATAGCATGGTGACTTCATTCACAGATTATAATTTACCATTGCTTGCTTAGTTCATTTCTGATTGGCAGCTACATTGTTTTACAATTATTCATTATTTTTTTATTTCCTTTTTAACTCTGGTTACTTCATCAGATATATTTACTAAGCTTCCTATGTTCTACCTCTTTGTTCATTGATAGCTTTGACTTTCATATTGCAGTGTATTCGTTATAGTTTTAAAGAAATCTCTTTTTAAAACGTTCAAACCATATTACAGGTCCTTTATTTATTTAAATTTTTTTAATTAATTTTTTGGGCCTGCTGCTGCTTGACAAACATCAGTCTTCCTTTAGCCATGTGATCTGTTTTTCCTAGAGATGAACAGCCTACTTGTTACCCCATGAGGTGTGACAGCCAGTCCTGGGAGGTCATCATCCAGATAGCTGACAGGGTTTTTTTTTTCTTTGCCCTAACTCAGCAATCCTCCATAGCAACTTAGATTACAGCATGCAGAACTGGTCTGTCTGTCTACACATTTCTCCATATGCCTGATTTCATGAACAGCTTATACTGCTTGATGTGCATGCCCCACTACATCCCAATAACTACTGGCATGGGTCATGTACTGCTACCATACCTACTATCCACTAGGTGTCAGGACAGCAGTGAGATTAGCCACCTCCTTCCCTCATGATGAGTGAGCCTGCATACAACCAGCATTCATACCTATCCTCTCCAGCATCTGAGCCAATAATCAAACTTTGATCATCTGGGTCATAATCAACATTTTATCACTCTACATCATCAGGGATGCATATACTTAGTTTCATTCTCTGGGACATATTCATTCTGTTTATCTAAGATAATTTTATTTTATGTTTTTTTTAATAGGACTATAGAATAGCTATTGGTTTCATTGATCTACATCTATTGCTTTTTTTTCCTCCTTCCTCAGATTTTTACTTTATATACAACTGGTCAATACTATTTTGTCTTATCAAATAACATATTAGTTCCTTGGTTGTCACTATATGGTTCCAGCTCCATGTTGTTATTGTTTACCATCATAATAGTTTAGTACTTTTATATGCTGTCCTCTTTTCTTCAACATACCCTTCATTATTACAGCTTATTGTATCTTATTCCTTTGGATTACGCAGGGTTGCTCTATGGATATTCTGACCCTTGGTTTCAGAAATGGCTTCTGCTTCAAAAATCTACATATTTTACACAGAATTATGTACAAATATCAAATATAAACCTCCGTAGGGCAATCAGTCATTTTTTGTATATACTCAGGTAAAATGGCTTATCAAAGACCATCTATCTCACTTCTGAACTCTACAGACTGTCCTGGTTTGTTATCCTGTGAGGCCAGTGATATTTGTTCTCCTTTGACCCTGGATAAGGGACTGTATACAAATACAAAATCTATTCACAATAAACATGGCATTATATCTAATCTGCTGCATGATGTTAACCTTATACTTATACTGAAATCATGGCATGATGACAGCTTTGATCCTTATCTTGCAACCACTGTTCCTGCTTCACTCCTGTTCAATGCCTCAAGAAAGGTATGGTCTGAGGTTGGTTTGCAATTTGCTTTAGATACAAGTTTAAAGTGGCCCATGTTGTCAGTAGAAATACCAGTTGTTTTGAATATGCATGAACATGCTCTAGGTTACTTTTACTTTTCCATCCACCCAGTAGTGTGACATCATTCTAGCGTTTAGTGACTTCCTAGCAGACTCTGTGTGAGGTCATCAAACCTTGTTGCTCTCTGTGACTTTAAGATATGGATGGTGGGGAGTCTGTACCTGCTACTAAGGAGTTTCCCTGCATTAAAATGACATTTGAGCTTGTTCAGGTACTTAATCACTGCAACCCATTGATTAGGATTTAAATTTGACTTGATATTCCTACCGAATGTGACAACCTTAGATTCAGAGATGTAGCTGATGCCTTGTACTGACCACTTCCTGCTCTACTTTGCTCTAAAACTAACCTGATATCCTCCTCTTGATTCTAAGCTGAGGGAATGTAATGATCTTTCCAGGGTTCCAGCATATTCATGTTCCTGATCTCCTACAGTTTTTCTAGAAAGACAGTGTGGTGATCTGGGTTGCCATTGTTTATAACTGTAATAAGTCTTTAATTTTTGCTCTGCATTTGTTTTCTTCATATCTCTTACATCCCATACTGCTCAGGATGAATGTTACATGGGTCATACTGCTCAGGATGCATGATTTATGGTTAGCTCACAAGATCCACTCCTTGTGTCTGCAGGACATTGAGTGGAACATTGTTAGAGGCATGCCAATTTGAGACTGACGGGCTTGATCTGCTAGGCCAATACAGACTCTCTGCTAGACCAAACTGTCTCTTAAGAGGACAAATTTCTCTCCAGAGAGATCTCTACACAGTTAACTAACTATGCTGCTTTGTGTGGTCTGTGTAATGTGACCTGTCTTTCAGCTCAGAAACCCTGCAAATCACACCTGAGTAAACCAGTTGCTTGATTCTTCACCACAAATGTAACCATCAAAGGTGCCAGAAGCTGTTGAAGACTGGGGGTGGATGGTGAGAGGGGCACTTAGTGATCTAAAAAGGGCAATTATTTTATAACTATTTACTACCACAGCATAGGTTCACTTGAAGGACATTTTAAGCTTAGCCAATTCCCTTTTGGTGCTTGAATTAACATTTTCTGATTGATCTTACCTATCCCATGGCTGATAATTGTATATTAGCCCTAGTGAGAATAACTGTGATCATGCAATATATAATTTGAGGGGACCCTTTTAAGGGATGCAGCATTTAGGAACTGCCTCTATCCATTAGTTGCATGAGGGGCAATCCTGGAGTACATTTTTTTATTACCCATCCATAGATCCAAGGTGCATTTGAATATGGATGGATGAGCTTTGTTTTATTTGTATGGATAGTCTGTTCTGGAACAGTGGTAGCCTCTGTGATATATATCCATCTCTCCACAACATTCAGTTTAGATACCTGGACTGAGTATTTCTGATGCCATTTGACTTGCTGATGTTCAGTAGGTCCATCTGTATTAGGTCAGAGGATGCCTTGTATGCCAGATATATCACCTCTAAGCACTCTGTAGGATACTGAATATAGTAAATAATATTTGCGGTGGTCCATGCAACACCTATTGTTTAGGACTTATATCCTTTTAGTAAGGTATCTCTGAAGGTATTCCAATTGTTGCATGGGGCTGGACAGATACATGCCAAAGTGGGCATTATACAAAATCAGTGACCTAATGAGAAAAAGTAAAAGCTGCATTCTCTAAAGTCAAAAACACAGCATCCATGGGAATGGACAACATCCCAGGTTGCATTTTACACGAACTTCAGAACGAACTGGCTCCCCACCTAAGCACCATGTTCAATAATAGCCTCACATCAGGCTTTGTGCCCACTGAATGGCGCACAGCAACAGTTATCCCACTCCACAAAGGGGGAACCACCATTGATACCGGGAACTATTGCCCTATTAGCCTGATGAGCCTCGTCTGCAAGGCCATGGAACGTATCATCATGGAACTCATAAACAAAGACATTGGTAACCTCCAAACTCTGGATCCCACCCAGTTTGGGTTTGTGAAAGGCAGATCATGCCTCCTGAACCTAATCAACTTCTTTGAGGCAGTCACCAAAGCCGTAGATGAGGGTAAGGTGGTTCACACAACCTATCTTAACCTCGCCAAGGCTTTTGACACCATCCCCCATTTTGGAATTATAGCTAAACTCACTAAACTAGGTATAAATTCCTATATCACAAGATGGGTTGCAAACTGGCTCACTGACACTGTAAAAGTTGCAGACTCCAAATCCGACCTCAAAACAGTGACAAGTGGAGTACCACAGGGTTCAGTCCTGGGACCTCTCCTGTTTGGTATCTACTTCTCTGAAGTACAGGCTAACACAGAAGGCCTCTGGCTAATGAAGTTCACAGATGACTGCAAACTAGGAGCCATAGTCAAGTCCCCAAATGATGTGGACATCCTACAGAAAGGCCTCGCTGAGAAAGATGCCTTGTGTCAGAGCCATGGCCTCAAGCTCAATGCCAAAAAGTGCAGTGTCATCCCCTTTGGTAAAAACTCTGTACCCATGAGCTACCACATAGGCAGCAATCTACTTAAGACCGAATGTGTGATAAGAGACCTTGGGATCCAGGTGAACAGTAGTCTCTCCTTTGATAGTGACATCGCCACAGTAGTCAGGAAGTCCTTCTACGTGGCACACCTCATCATAAAAGGGTTCTCATCCAGGAAAAAAGAGGTCATTGTTCCCCTCTACTCGACACTCATTAGACCCATTATAGAGTACAATGCCCCTTTTGGAATGTACATCACAAGACATCTGCAGCATCTGGAAAGGCCACAGAAGTACCTCCCAAAGAGGATTACTGGCCTCAAACAAATGCCCTATGCTGACCGTCTCAAAAAACTCCAGCTTTACTCCATAGCATATTGCCTACTCCAAGGTGATCTCTGCCTAACATATAAAGCTATGTCAAACCCAGAGCTGTTGGACATGCTACACCTAAAGAAATCCCAATCCCTCCAAGCTACACACTCTAGGGACCTAAACCTTGTCACCACAATAAACAGGCCATGCTGGAGGGATAGATTCCTGCCCCAGAGACTTCCCATACTCTGGAACAGGCTACCCATCTATGTCAAGCAAAGTTCTTCATTAACACTCTTCAAGAAAAATCTTGATGAGTGGATGGAAAATAGGAAATACACCCCGGGGATCACTTCTGTGTTGCTGCTCGACAGTGGCACAGGAAACTAACTTACTTGGGTGGTGTAAGCCAGGGAACCTTGTTGGCTAGGTTTACGTAGGTCCTTGTGCCGATAGCCTAGTACCTACCTATGAACCTATGAGAACTTTGTAAAGGGGGACAACAACATTTCTAGATCTAGTCACAATCAATTTGTTTATAAGCTGTGCAATATAGAAAGGCTTTCTTATGACTCTGGACACATGCTGGTCAAATGTTAGGTCATTGTATACACAAGTTCTCAAATGCCAAACAATTGGATTGGGTTAGTTCTCAGAGGGCATTGTCATGATTTTAACAGCATTTATTGTTTGGGAAAAATCTTCCTGCATGATGGTTAAGTCAGCTGGGGATTCAATAACTGTTCCTAGTTTGCAGTCATCTCAAACTTAGCCGGCCAAAGCCCTATGATATTTCCTTTTACCTTTGAGATGTATATGCCAAACAGAAAATGTCTCAGCACCAAACCCTGAGGGAATCCACTAGTGATTGGTCTCTTCCCCTATTTTGATCTCCTGCATCTGTGAACAAGATAGCAATCCAGCTTGTGATGCAAGTGTTTGCTCCTACATTATTCATCTTTTGTACTACACCTGAGTAGGGGATTGTGTCAAAAGGCTTGGCCAGATCAAGGTAATGTGGTGTGAACCGCTTTACCTTCATCCATTGCTTTGGTAACAAGAGTAACGCTTAAAATTTGCATATGATTTTGAGCCTTTCACATTTTCCTCTGGGCTGTTTTCAAACACATTTTTAGGGCCATGCATACATATATGCATTCTTTGATCAACCTTCCTGATTGTATTCAGTTATATTCCTTGTATAATACAGCACCAATTGTTAAAATGTGTTTTAAATTTGTAGTTTTGAACAGTCTTCTAGTAAGCAACGAAACAAAATCTATGAACCAATAATGATAAAACTACCCATTTCAGAAAATTTCAACCATAAAAGACCACTCAAACTTTTATCATTACAATCCGCCAGTATCAGTAAATATGCAAAATCTCTGCAGAAGTAAGTCATCTAAATAATTCCACATTAAAGGGATCTATAACTAATGAAGAGGTTGCTGCTAGGAAACAACTTTGTATTTCATTGTTTCATCTACAAATAAAGTGGCTGTTGCCCTTGAAGAATAATTTGCCAACTTGTGTCTGACATTAATTGGAGGAATGGAACCATGAAATAAACATTGAAAAGATTTGATGCTGAAAAAGGAATGAACCTATTACTTAGCTTAGATTAAAGCATGTACACACACACACACACACACACACACACACACACACACACACACACACACACACACACACACACACACACACACACACACACATGCACATTCTCACACACACACACACACACACACACACACACACACACACACACACACACACACTTGGGGGTTGTCATACTGGTTAAGGTGTTTACATCACAAACACAAGGTACAGGACTTGATTTTCAACTTTGGTCACTTTCTGGTTATTGGCTAGAGGTGTAATAGTTTGCAGACTGATTTTCCTAGTATGAACCCTTATCTATCTACCTATTTATCTATACATAAATATATAAATAATAAATACATGACAAATGATCAAAGACTACACTGATCAAATTAGACTCAGTCACACCCAGCCAAACAATTACATACTAACTGAAACACTCTCACAATTTGTAGCACAACTAGAATGCCCTACCACCACTGCCACCACCATTTTCAGCTGCATCTACTATTAATTAAATGAAAATGATAAACTCCTAAATAAAATCTGTGGCCCCCATTCATACAACACCCATTCTGAGCAATACTGCTTAATCAAAATATGTAAAGGGCTCAGTATTTTCCTACAAGCAAACTATTCCACTAGCACACTCATCTACATGCTGCCATTCCTCAAGTTTTTTGTTCTCTTTTATGCACACAGTCAAAACCTTTTGAGAAGTAGAATCTTTGGCTTTCTTTCCAAATACTTTGACTACTCCATTAATCAAACTGCAAACACACAATAAGGATTTTTCTGCAGCTATCAATGTACTGTGTAACATTTTAAATCTTGAAGATTAAAGTTAAGGAACATGTCAAATGATGACTGCAGCAGTACAATGGTTAATATGTGTATTAAAAGAGCATAACACCTGTAGCAAGATGACTACATTATAAATTCTACTAAATGTAAAACCCAATGGATCCACTAGAAAATCAATAAGACATAAAAAATCCATGCTTTCATAGCATTATTTTAATCAAATGCATCCAATTCAATCAAAACTTGAAATTTTGAGTTTATATTTTCAAAATGCTATCTAGAGGCAACACATACCTCTCAACCTCTTAGCACAAGAAATCTGGACAAAGCCTGACAATAATGGTGGGACCAGGTCTTAAAAGTAGGGACATATTTTAAATATTGCCCTAATAAACTTAAGGGAGTTATTAGAATAACAGCATTTGTCTTAGCATGCATTTTTCTGAAGGATATGAAGTCTGAAACATAACAATGTGTGTTATTATTTAGTGACTTCAATCCACAGATCATCCCAGTGAACTTGGGTATTGATCCATTTTGACTTTGTAGTTTCAGACATTTTAACATTATTTTATCTTACATCTGTCACTTCTTTATAAGACTTCTTGAAACTGGGAACAATCATTTTTTTGAATCTTAACTAAGTGACATATACTTGTGGGATGAATACTGTTTTGTTGTGGCTCTAGACATGGACATATATTTTGATAGATACTGAAGAAAAAAGTTATGCTGTACATTTGGTGCACTAATAAGGTAAGCATGCATTAATATTTCTGAATATCCAGCGTGTAGCTGTACCACAACTATTTTTGGGGATAAGGATAACTATTGGGTTGTCTTAAAAATAACGACCATTCAATGAGATATACAAAACAATAATTTAAAGGAATGAATCTCCATATCCCCAGGTGAAGGTCTATGCTCCATATAATTTTCTACTTATTTTAATTATTTCAAAGGTTTCCTGACTCAGAGAAAAGACAATTATTTGGGGTTTTCACAAAAAAATGTCTTTCTATTTTTTAATCAAATCTAGAGAAAAGTATCATTTTCAAAAGAATTCAAGAATTTTCTGAACTTAGTATTTTTTTTCTGCAGAAGAAATGACTACCTAGTACAGTCTTGTTTCTCCTTTTAAATAAAACCATGTCTAGCTCCATGCAAATTGCAGAGTGTGTCTCTGTAGTAAATAAAGATATACAAATTTGCAAATACTATAGACAGAACAAAGGAATATAGTAGCAATTTTTGGCCTAAATCAGATGCTCAGATATTAATGGATGTTATAGTTTAAAACATTACAAGCACTGAGATCTTTTAAATGTTTTCATTGCTTCTTTTCTTATGTGAATAAAGACCAGATAAATATCATATTTGCCTTTAGCTGTGCTACTCAAAAAAAGTGGAAAAAATGCTCATGATAACTAGATGGAACACTTGCATTTTATCAGCTGTAAGTGAGGACAGTTTTTAAAGGAAGTAGTTAACATTACACAGCTTCTTTAAATTTAGTTTTCCTTAGCTGAATGCATCCTGCAATTTCATTGCCCTGTGGAAGTACTTTTAAATCATTATTATTTCATAATACAACAACATGAGAGAATATAAATCCTCACATAGGATTGAACTTCAGTCATATCCGAAAAACATGAACCCAGCAGCATATCCGAAAAATGAAAGTTTCATGACAAAACTCAGCAAATATCAGAAACACCTCCTCTCCTTACCTGCAAGTATGCCAGGGAAAGGCTGTGCCTGTGCCTGAAACACTAACAAAACTCTACGGCGGTGGCATCGTAGATTTATTTACGCCATTGGCGTCTTTAAGGAGAACCCATGCCCATGCGGCCGTCTTTGGCATGAAATTTTAAACTTCTGTAAGGTACAGCGAACTAATTAGTATTTCACTATATGCTATTTGAGTGTGAATCCCAGCACATCTCTTGTAGGGTAATGGGTTGCCAGATGAATTTGCAGTAAATGTGAGTTTTAATTGAAGAGAAGTTTACTGTTTCTCATGCTAAGTCTGTTTTCTATCTATGTGACAGTGTGAGAGTGTTTTGTTTTTATTAGAAAATGGCTGTTAGTGTTTTAGTGTTTTTTTTTTTTTTTTTGTAAAATTTGGAATAAAGATTTTAAATGTAATCCACATCTCTGCAATAATTGTAAAAGTAAAGAAGAAGATAGTAAGTGAACAGTTTTTATGGTAACTGGGGAGGGACAGACAAGTAATGGGACATTGTTATGGCTGGCAGGGGCCTTATTCATTATCTTGCATGGGCCCCATTTGTCCATAATCAGGCTCTGATGGCTCTGGATGTGCAGCTGCAACACTACAACATTATCAGCCATTCATATAGGTCAGACCTGTACTGAGTGTTGTCAGTGGCAATAGCTAGTCTTGATGACAGAGAACATATAGGGAGGTCAAAATGAGATATAGGTGTCCTGCAAGCATGTAAACCCCCCTTCAAAAAAATAGTATGTTGTATGCAGAAACATTTCTGATTTTTCTATGACTTGTGAGTTGGCAAACAAAAGCTGCTGTAGTATTTATATAGTCCTTAATTGTTTTATTTTATTCATTGCACTAAAGAATTAATTCATTAATATGCCTGGAATGTGTAATATAGATAGTCTGAACATGCTGCATTTTAGTAGTCTAAACATGTTGTATTTTAATAGTATATTTTTGCAGTATCTTATTTACGTCCTCCAGCAACTGAAAAGGGGCTAACATTAGTCAAGTCATATACTCTGCATTATTTGGAGTGATGATCAGAACCATCTTATATCATCATCCATTATGTAATCATTCTTGCATATAACTGGGATACACTCTTTGCATTGTAAACGATTTCTGCGTTTAGTTAAAGATTGCTACTCTGGCAGTTAGCACAGGGACTAAATCTCTGACTTGTTAATGAGATGCTTCTTGTAGCAAGGGTGTAGGGTTTGAATCTTTCCTCCTTCATTTACCTACTAAATGACATTGAGCAAATCACTTAGCCAGACAGTGCTTTGGAACATTTGAGGATGTGAATATATGAATACACTTTTAATTTAGCTTGTTTTGTTTTTTTTTTTTGCACTATGATGGGTCACAATAGTCTGTCTGGTACTTAGTTCACATGAGTAATGCTATGAGCTGTTAATTAGCTACTTCTGTAGTGCATGGTTGATTCCTCCAGCATTTGTTTGTCTACTGTATAACTCAAATTAAGTCACTTCAGCAGACAGTGCTCCCAGGCTGCCCCTGAAAAGAGATACTTACATCCAGTAGCCTATTCCAAGCTGTTAGCAAATGCATTACACATTTGTCTTTTGAATTCCTGCATCCTTCATAAAGCTAATAATTAATCGTTCACTATATGCTATTTGACTATGAATTCCATCATGGCTCTTGTAGCCTAATATGTTTCCAAATGCATTTTCCATAAATATGAGTTTTAGGGGAACAGATGTTTACTGTTGCTCATGCTAAGTTAGTTTTCAGTGAGGTACTGTTCTGTTTTGTTTAGCAAATTGTTTTGCTGTAAAATATGAAATAAATGTTTTAAATTAAATGCAGCTTTGTGATTATTGTCAGAGTAAAAAAAAGAAAGAAAGAAAATAGCATGCACGATGCCTGGTTTGAGCATTCTTTTCTTGTTATTGGGGGGAGACAAATGAGTAATGGGATAATGTGGGGGGCAGTCCATAACCCTGCCTAGATTCCCATTTGACCATGATCCACCTCTGGTCAAA
This sequence comes from Protopterus annectens, assembly GCF_019279795.1. Classification (NCBI taxonomy): domain Eukaryota; kingdom Metazoa; phylum Chordata; order Ceratodontiformes; family Protopteridae; genus Protopterus; species Protopterus annectens. The sequence goes on along the minus strand of NC_056734.1, from coordinate 439,709,527 downwards.
TGCCTTGCCAAGTTCACGTAGACAGCATGAACTGCATGCCCCATATCAATAAAGTTAGTAACTTTATCAAAAACTCATCCAGGATGAGCAGGCATGATTTGCCTTTTTCAAAATGAAACTGGTATGCATCCAATGATTTAATATCACTTATTTTAATGAGTTAGCTATAAGATGTTCCATAGCCTTGCAAATAAGATTAGGGAAACCTTTATTTGAGAGCACCACAAAATCTGTTCTCCACACATAAGGGATATGACCAATGGAAAGTCTCACGATGAAGAGGTGATAGAGAGAATTTGATAGATGGGACTTAGCACTTCTCAGCAGAAATACAGGGACATTGTTGAGACCCACGGAACTGGTATGTAGAAAATATAGCATTTGGAAAATGTAACAAACCAGAGAACAATGAAAAATAATTATAATTAAAGCAGATGGAAACAGTAAAGGAAGTCAGGAAAGCAAAAGACAAAATGAGGAAAAGAACAAAAGCCATAGACTGAAAACTTGTGACCTGTTAGTCAGAGCACAGCTGGAGGAAATATAATGGAATTACTGTTGAAGGAAATAAACCTGGACCAAGGCAGTAGCAGAAATGTAGTGCCAGACAGCATTAATGACTTATTTAACTAGGTAACCAGAGGGTAAATAAGAAATGTTTAGAACTATCACCTTCATAGACTTATATATATATATATATATATATATATATATATATATATATATATGAATAGTGTATTAGTCATACTTATTTTACATTTTTTTCTAGGAAAATACCTATAGATATTGAATATGGACTGTCATTTGAGTATTGGAACATTAAGGTTTTCATGGTGGTCTTCTTTAGCCTTCAGTGTTATTTTGTTATTTAGTTATTTTATACACTGACAGCTGGATTCTTTCTGGTTTTCATGGAATTTGGCATTTTAAGCCATCACATTCTTTCATCACAGCCTATATTTCTTTTCATGTTTAATAATTACAGCACTAAACAGCATTACTTCTTGAGACATCTGTGCCTAGAAAATGCTTAAAGTTTGCATGTATATTCATGTAGCAGAAAATTATAATGAAGTCACTGCATTTATCAGAAATTGTACTTAAAAATCATGAGAATAATTTTCTCAAATTTCATCTAATGAAAATGAAATTTTACATTTTGAGTACCATAAATCAGTGTCCCTAGTAGTCACCTGATTTGACAAAGGAGCAGAGAGTATTGGTAGCATTTGAAAAGAAATCGCTCCACTCTGTTCTGGATTTTTACTTTTTATGACAATTTTAATGAGTTGTAAACAGAATATTAAGTGATGTTTACTGTTTTGCTTGAATAATGCAATTACTCTAACAGTTAACTTGCTCTATGTACAATGTCTATGAGTAGGTCTTTAGATACCTTCAAAAAAAATAAAATAAATAAATAGACAAAGTACCCCAGAAGAAAGGGGTCTATATTATAACATCGAAGTCTTAAAACTTCAAATGTTATAATATCGATCCCAATTCAGTGAATGCTTGACATAGCGAAGCTGCAGAACACCGAATATTTTCCTAGGGAAAGTATTCGGTGTGCCGTTTCTGTGACTTCGCTATTTCCTCGACTGTGGTGCGAAGGTGACAGACTGGGTTAAGGTAAGTGTGCGAATGGACCGAGATAAGTGAGTGTGTGATAGTTAGGGTCCTTAGGGATAGGGAGCAGGTAAGTTGAGTGTGCGATAGTTAGGGACCTTAGAGTTAGGGAATGGGAAAGGTGAGTGTGCGATAGTTAGAGACCTTAGGGTTAGGGAGCGTGTAAGGTGAGTGTGCTATAGTTAGGGACTTTAGGGTTAGGGAGCAGGTAAGGTGAGTGTGCGTTAGTTAGGGACCTTAGGGTTAGGGTTAGGTTAAGGTAAGTGGATAGCTAGTAGTGTATGTATGGTTTAGTGTAGGGTTCTGTGAAGTGTGTATGTGTGGATTATGTATTTTGGTGTGCTTGTGCTGTGTGTGTGTATTCCTGGAACAGCAATTTTTTTCCCTTGGAAAAAATTCGCTGTTTTGAACGTTCAAATATATCACATTTCGAGATTCCAAGGTCGAGCTTATGGTGTTCGACATTTTGGAATTTTGATAATGTGATATAGACCCGAAGAAAGGATGACTGTCAATTAAGTGCCACATAATTCAATACTGGGTCAAGTCATTTTAATGTCTGAATTAAAGTAATTTTTAAAGTCTGAATTAAAGTACATTGCAGGTGGTCTGAAAGGAAAAGTGTGCCATTTCATGCTCTACATGATGGGCAGTTGTATGATAATGCACAATTAGCTGAACACGGTTTAGTTAAATATGCTTTTTGTATGCAGAACTCCCAGTTACTCCAACGAGCAATGACTTTGAAGTTCTAGGTACAGTGGATGTAGTCCTCTGCATGGCTACTGCATCCCAATAAAGTAACATAGTTTATTTAATCATGTGACTGACATAAAAAAAAAACTTTTTTGTGTGAAAACAGCATTCATATATTTATGACATTACTTGTAAAAATGGTCCAAAATAAAGCAGCTTAAATTTAATTAAAAAAAAAATCAAACTAATGCACCAGAAGTGCAACATTGCTAGGGGAAACAAAAGTCAAAAACAAAGCTGGGATTGTCATATCAGATAATCTAAACATACACAAAGCAGCAGAAGACTGGTAGGATACTAAATGGCAAAGAATAACACATTACTGGTAGAGAACAAAAAATAATTCCTCTTTAAAACCATTTGGTATGGTCCATGTGACAATAGGAGGTACTGCCAGCCATACCAGGAGAAGTAGTGCAGTGGATGTGTAACATATGCCAGCAGAGCTAGCTGGAAATTTGTAAATCATTATATGTAATTTGTATCAAATTGATTTGTACAGATGATTGTTCTTAAAATGTATTTGTAAAGCTGCTTGCAGTAAAATGTATCAACAGTGTGTCCTGCTGGAAAGAAAAGAAATGTACATGCATTATAGTAACTGAATTAAATGTATATGTTTCAACAGATGATACTGGCAGTGCAGAGGTTAATCACAATCCATCTGGAGCAAACTTTAAAATATATCTGAAATTAAATTACTTTATGGGTTAAGTTATAAAGATGTTATCCCATAGTTTTGAATGGACCTAGAGATACAATGCCTGTGCTAGAGAATAGTTAGTAGCTCTATAGGAGAAGTAGACATGTTAAAATGTTTTTATGGCTTCCAGGAGCAGAAGCAGGTCTGAGCAAAGCTCTATCTGTGTGTATGATAAAATGTAGGTGCTAAAATCCTGGCAGCTTCTAGTGATGGGGGATAGTGTAAGAAACAGAGTCAGATGACCAGATGTGCATGATGTTATTCTCTAAGCCAGAGATAAAATTTAGATATCAGCAGAAGATTGCTGTCAGCATAATGCATTCTGTCTTGGATCTGACAACAAGGACCACTCACACACATTATCTTGCCATGATATATTCAGTAAGTAGAAACCATAATTCTTTAAGTCAATCAGGAATAGATAGTGAAATTAGCTAAATACTGTTTTTCTACAACTCTGTGGAAACTTTCAATCTATGTTATTTTTAATATTTCCTGTGGCTGAAACTCTGGTGTTTACTATAAATAGATATTTAGTATTTCTGTGTTCTTTTATTTTTTATTATTAATTATATTTAAACTTTTCATTGTGGCTGGTCCTTTTTAGAAAATATTTATGTTTTGAGAGCATTTGCACATATTTACTTGGTGATATCTCTGACCACTCCTGAAAGTCTTCCTGTTTGGTCAACATTACCATTTGTACTATTCTTCTTCTTCTTCTTTCAGCATTTCCCGGTTAGGGATCGCCACAGTGGATCATCTGTCCACTCATGATTGGCAGTGGGGTTTTACGGTGTCGAGTTGTCAGCCCGGCGCCCAACCTTCCACAGAAGGCACACACATGCACACACTCACACCTAGGTCCAATTTAGAGTGTCCAATCGACCTACTGCATGTCTTTGGGATGTGGGAGGAAACCGGAGCACCCGGAGGAAACCCACGCAACCACAGGGAGGACATGTAGGCTCCGCACAAAAGGCACCCCAGCTGAGAATCGAACCAGAGAACCTCTTGCTGTGAGGTGGCAACGCTAACTGCTGCACCACCATGGCCGCCCAACCATTTGTACTATTAACGTCACTTAATATAATTGGATACCCTTTTAAGAGCTTTTTAGTAACTGACTGGTGGCAATGAAACTATCTTATAGTCTGGACAGAAGGTGGCATGGTTAGTAAACCTGTGCCAGCCTTTCCCCAGGTGCGTGTGTGTGTGTGTGTGTGTGTGTGTGTGTGTGTGTGTGTGTGTGTGTGTGTGTGTGTGTGTGTGTGTGTGTGTGTATACAAGGATCAGGGACATGAAGCACTGGTTTCACAGAGAGGGTGCTGGAGGATTTAGCTTGGACACTTGGCTGAAGACCTAACCCTACAGCTGTCCCACTGGGGATTCTTACTGGGGACCTGGAGAGGGACAGACAGACAGAGACACCCAGACCCTGGGCTGAGTGTGTACCCTGTGTGCTCTTAAGGGAAATTGTGCTTGATGCAGAGAGGTCTGCATCTGGAAATACTGATTGTATCCATTGTATTCCAAGTGAACGTCCCTCTCCAGTGTCAGTATGAGGATTCAGGCTCCTTGATTACTGGCCCAGAGTGGGGATGTCACATAAAGGTGGCAGTGGTGGGATATTGAACTTCTGTAGCCTGTAAGCAGTTGTAACTAAAGGTGTGTACTCTCAAGCAGCCTCAAGGTGAACATTCAGAGTTTCATATCACAACAGTTGTATACATTTACTTTTTTTGTTTGTTTAGTTTAGTTAGGGAGAGCAGGCAAGGAGTTCAGCAGAGGACTATGGCAAGCTGACAAAGAACCAGTTGACCAAGGTGTGAAAAGCGAAAGGACTGCCAACCTGAGTAAAGGGGAACTTATTTCAGCCTTAGTCACAGCTCACACCAGCATCCAGGAGGATAAGCAGTCTGGTAATGAGAATTTGCAGCCCTCAGAAACAGGATAGTTCAATGTTTCCTCAGAGGACTTAAAAATCTGTCTGGAGTTAAAGAGACTTGAACTGGAGGCCAAATGTTTGGAACTAGAACCAGCAGAGAGACTACAGAATTTGGATACTGAAGAAAATAAGAAACTGCGGCATTTGGTGGCTGAAGAAAAAGAGAGACTACGGTGTTTGGAGGCCAAAGAAAAGGAAAAGCATCATCAACATGAGAGAGAGATGCTGACTCTTTGCCAGGGTCATGGGGGTAATGGGGAAGGGAATAACTGTACCCTAGAAACAATAAAGGTCAGTAAATTTATTCCACAGTTTACAGAGGGTGATAATTTTGATACTTTTATTCATATATCTGAAAGGGCATGTAAACAGTATAATGTTGACCAAGGGCTCTAGGTATGGCTCCTGACCACCTCACTCTATTGGTAAAGGTGTAACTACTGTTTCTAAATTGTCTGATATTGATAGTTTAAATTTTGATAAAGGCAAATGTTGTTTACTAGAATGTTTTAAGTTAACACCTGAAGCTTACAGAAAAAAAGTTATGTGAGCATAGATGCAAGGCAGATGAAAGTGTGTATGATTATATTGCTGAGTTAAGCACTTATTTTCATAGGTGAGTGAGTGGTTGTCAGGTCACTACTTTTGAAGGCTTGGCAGACCTTTTGGCGATGGAACAATTCCTTAGCACTTTGCCTGAGGTCACGAGAATCTGGTTGGCAGACCGAGAGTACAACTCTGCAGATGATCTAGAGAAAAGGGGTATCTCTGCTTAGTAAGCAGGGCATCACTGCACAGGAAAGGGATACCCAGTGCTGCACATGGATCTAAGGGAACCCATGGTAGGCAGCCTAAACCACCCCAACACCAGTCCACAAGTAACAGGGGAAGCCACTACTTCAGGTACACAGCGAGGATCAAGGGTTAAATATTTTAAATGTAACCAGTGGGACCATGTATCATATAGATGTCCACAGTGGCAAGGTGGGGAACAAAAGGTGGGGAAGCCAGCAAGTGGGTATAACAGCATGCCAGTTGTAAGTTGTCTGGAGACAACAGGGGTACCAAACTATCACAAGAGGTTATATCCTATCTTAGTGGATGGAAAACAGGCCACTGCTAAGAGACACAGCCTCAGACATAACCATTGTGATGCCTGCAATGATTAATGAGGAGCAGTACATGCATGGGCATTCTTCTCCAGTCAGAGCTTTAGGAGGGACCTCATTCCAAATGCCTTTGGCCAGGATTCATCTTGACTGGTAGAGTGGAAAAGGAGCAAGCAACTAGGTGTGTTTGAGGATATCCCTGCAGATGTCCTGATAAGGAATGATTTTGATAAAGCAGTACCTTGTATGAATGCAGTTACATGCAGTCAGGCTTGGAGAGAGGCATGTGGATCTGGTAGCCTTGGGGAGACCCAAACAGACACCACACATGAAGCCAGTACTGGTGAGGTGGCTATTTTAGGGAGGGAGCTACCCTGTAGCAGTGAGCCTGAAGATAAGCCACAGCTGCTGGTAGGTACTGATCTTCCCTTGGACAGAGTGACTGCAAGGCAGAGGTGAGTGGTAGTACCCAGGCTGACAGTGACGCACCACTGTCATAGGATACCAGACTTCCTGTGGAAGAGGAGCTGAGAAGAGTCACAAAAATAGAGCTGAGACAGGCTCAGCTCTCAGAGTCTACACTAAAAGGCTTGAGGGAGGTAGCTAGGGAGGCACCTGATTCTCAAGGAAAAGGGGAATCTGTATACTGGATCAGTGGGTTACTGTATGGAGAATGGACCCCTGAGGGAGGGATACAGGGTGAGGTAATATAGCAGTTGATAGTGCCTAGACCCTACCATCTTGCCCTTCTAGCCATAGCCCATGGCATTACTTTTGCAGGTCATATGGGCATAAAGCGTACCAAGAGATGCATTATGCAGAACTTTTATTGGCCTGGGATTGCAAGGGAAGTAACAGTGTACTGCAGGTCCTGTGAACAGTGCTAAAAGGTAGGCAAGGCAAGAGGCAAAGTCAAAGTACCTTTGATGCCTTTGCCTGTGATTGAAGAGCCATTTCAGATGGTAGCTATGGATATTGTGGGGCCTTTGAGTACCCCATGTTCCACTGGGAAGAAGTATATCCTAGTGGTAGTTTATTATGCTACCAGAGACCCTGAGGAGATGACTCTGTCCGCCATCAAGGCAGACAAGGTGGCTAATGCCTTGTTAGAGATTTTCAGCATGGTAGGTTTCCCAAGAGAAATACTGACTGAAATAGGTGCCAATTTCATATCAGACCTGCTGGCTTGTCTGTGGAAGCACTGTGGGCTGAAGCACCTAAAGATCACTGCTACCATCCCCAGACTAATGCCAGACTAATGGTCTTATGCAAAGGTTAAACTCTACACTAAAGACCATGCTACAAGAATTTGCAGAACAGTTTAAGAGAGAGTGGGACAAATGTTTGCCCCATCGGCTATTTGCTTACAGAGAGGTACTCCAGGAATCAACTCTTTTTCACCCTTTGAGTTGCTGTATGGGCAGAGGGTGAGGGGACCTTTAGATTAGATTTGTGATGAGTGGGAGAGTGAGTGTGAATCCCACAAAGAGTCTGTTGTGGCATATGTCCTAAACCTCAGGACAAAGCTTAGTGAGCTCATGGGCTTGGTCCAGGAGAACCTGGCAGTAGCCCAACAGCAGAAAAAGATTGGGTATGACAGCAATGCTGGAGCCAGAGAGTATGCTGTGGGCAGCAGGTTATGGTTTTCATTCCTGTCAGACAAAATGAACTGCAGGCAGCTTTCTAGGGACCATTCAAAGTGGTAAGGAAGGTCAGTGATGTTAACTACATGGTAGAACTGCTAGGCAGGAGGCAGGAGGCAGGGACACAAACTGTACCATGTTAACATGATGAAACCTTACCATGATGGTGCCCTGGTGCTATTTGCAGTAGGAGGAAGGAGAAGTCTGAGGGGGATCTATGGCTGCAGCGACCTAGCCAGCAAAATCCCAAGTTACTATGATGGAGCCTAAGGTTGCAGACATATGATATGGCAGTGCAGCACTGCAGTGGAATCAGCAATGCCAAGGCATATGGGATCTCATTGCAGGGTTTTGGATAATGTATTCCCAGATAAGCTCATTCCTCTCAACTAACGTTTCTCAAGGGGCACTTGAAAAACTAGCTTGACTCTTCAATGCATGAGAGATGTGATGATAGGAGGTCCTGCCAGCCATGGCAGGAAAAGTAGTGCAGTGGATGTGTAACATATACCAGCACAGTTCACTGGAATCTTTTAAATAATTATATGACATTTGTATATCAAACTGATTTAAACAAATATTTGTGCTGAAAATGTATTTATAAAGCTGCTTGTGTTAAAATGTATCAACAGTGTGCTCTACTGGAAAGAAAAGAAATGTACATGTATTATTGTAACTAAATTTAATGTATATGTTTCAACAGAGGATACTGGCAGAGCAGAGGTTAATCACAGTCCAGCTGCAGCAAACTTTAAAATATATCTGAAATTAAATTACTTTATGGGTTAAGTCATAAAGATGTTATCCCACAGTTTTGAATGGAGCTAAAGATGCAATATCTATGCTAGACAATAGTTAGTAGCTCTGTAGGAGGAGTAGAAGTGTTAAACTGGTTTTATGACTTCCAGGAGCAGGAGCAGATCTGAGACAAGCTATGTCTGTGTGTATGGTAACATGTACATGCTAAAATCCTGGCAGCTTCTAGTGATGGGGGATAGTGTGGGATCTACAGTCAAATGACCAGATGTGTGTGATGTTATTCTATAAGCCAGAAGTAATATTTAGGTATTAATAGGTGATTGCTCTCAGCATTCTGCATTCTATCTTGGATCTGAAAACAAGGACCACTCTCCCACATTATCTTGCTTTGATCTATTCAGTAAGTAGGAACAGTAATTCTTTTAGTCAATCAGGAATAGATAGTGAGACTAGCTAAATACTGTTTTTCTATAACTCTGTGAACCTTTCCATCAGTATTATTTTTAATATTTCCTGTGGCTGAAACTCGGGTGTTTACTGTAAATAGATATTTAGTATTTTCATGTTCCTTTTATTATTTATTATTAAATATATTTAAACTTTTCATTGTGGCTAGTCACTTTTAGAAAATATTTAAGTTTTGAGAGTATTTGCATATATATATTTGGTGATAACTCTGGCCACTCCTGAAAGCTTTGATAGTGCCTTATAGTAACTGACTGCTGGCAGTGAAACTATCTTATAGTCTGGACAGAAGGTGGCATATATAGTACACCTGTGCTAGCTTTTCCCAGGTGTGTGTGTGTGTGTGTGTGTGTGTGTGTGTGTGTGTGTGTGTGTGTGTGTGTGTGTGAAAATCAAATCTCAAAGAGTGTGTATGTGTCAAATACTTAGAGCATGAAGATGAAGCACTGGTTTCACAGAGAGACTCCTGGAGGACTTGGCTTGACCACTAAACTAAGGACCTAACCCTACAACTGTGCCCGTGGGGAGTCTTATTGGAGACCTAGAGGGAGACAGCTAGAGATACCCAGACCCTGAGCCGACTGTGTGCCCTGTGTGCTCTTAAGGGAAATTGTGCTTGATGCAGAGAGGTCAGCATTTGGAAATTCTGAGTGCATTCACTTGTATTCCAAGTGAATGTCCCTCTCCAGTATCAATGATGAGAATTCAGGCTCCTTGATTACTGGTCCAGACTGGGGACATCACAGTCCAATCTACTGTACTGCATGCAGTTCTAAAGACCTCATCTTTACAAGGATATATATAGGACACAGCTATACAAAAATGTACTAAAGTAGCTTAGAATATACACAAATTTAATATTTGACATGGAAATATATACAAATGAAGGGAAAATTACACTGCGAGAATAAGAACAGTATGGCACACATCTATTAAATGCTAGTTATACCAATTGCATGCTAGTAATACACACTTGTTAAACCATATGTAAAATTACAGTCAAATCATACAAATATTATATACCTCATGGGTATTACACATTGTGAAGGCTGCCAGCCTAGTTAGATAGAACTTTGTGGATAATCCTGTCATTTGTAAACATTAATATAAGCCACAGGGTTTTCTCTTAAATGGAAGAAAATTGTGTTAAATGTTGAAAGTCAGAAATGTAACAACAGTGCACTCTGCTGGAAAACAGCTGATAAGTCAAGCCGTGTATGACTGTTTAATCTCAAACTCAGAGTCATGACGTCTGGACCAGCAGATTCTTTCTATTGTTTTGATACCAGAGTGAATTGCTAGATTTTACATATATAATGTCTTTAATTACTGTGGTTTACTGACCAGGTGCAAGATCAAAGCTATGTTAAACTCTCAGTTTCTGTTAGCCTGTGAGACCAGAGAAGAATGATGTAATATAAAATTAGTTAGCAGTGATGTATTATCAATTTAAAGGACTTTCTCAGAGACAGAGAGAGAGAGACAGCATTTAGGATTTTGTCTAAAGCTGAGAACAACTCACCAGTACTCTGCTTTGCTTTATATGTAAGTTTATTTAGAACTGTGATTGCTCTTAGATATAGATAGAAAATAAAAAAAAGTCTAGCTGTTTTCTGTATTGATGTCGTAACTATTCTGCTGTATTATTTTAAGCATTTTCCTGTGATATCTGAACTCTTGACTAGCACTGTGTAGTAAGAAGTATTGTCTTGTGTTTTTATTGTTTATCATTAAATATTTTTAAACCTTTCAACTGTGGCTGTTTTGTGTAGAGATAATTTAAGCTCTAGAGTACATTGCCTTATATAGTGATGCTGTACTAAGCCACTCAAGTAGTCTTGCTGCTCAGTCACACTTACTATTTGGATAATAATATTGCACAGTAATAATTGGACACCCTTTAGTAAGGGCCTTTTTAGTAGCTGATATTAGTGGTTGGTAGCAGCTGGTACTACCTTATAGACCGGCAGGAAGGTGCATAGCTGGAGAACCTGTGCCAGCCTTCCCCAGGAGTGTCTGTGTGTCTGTATATAACTCATATCTTAAAGAGTGTGTGTGTGTGTGTGTGTGTGTGTGTGTGTGTGTGTGTGTGTGTGTGTGTGTGTGTGTGTGTGTGTGTGTGTGTGTGTGTGTGTGTGTGTGTGTGTGTGTGTGTGTGTGTGTGTGTGTGTGTGTGTGTGTGTGTGTGTGTGTGTGTGTGTGTGTCAGCTACTTGGGCAGAGACACGAAGCACAGGTTGGACAGAGAGGGTGCTGGAGGTTTCAGCTTGACCACATGACTGAGATCTGGACCCTATAGCTGTGCCAGTGGGGATTCTTATTGGGGATCTATAGAGAAAGGGAGAAACCAGCCCCAGACTGACTGTGATCTCTGTGTGCTCTTAAGGGAAATTGTACTCTACTGTGTGTGTATTTGTTATCCTTCCCAATGTGGATGCCCCTTACTGGTGTTAGGGGCAAGGATTGAGGCTCCTTGATTACTGGGCCAGTGCAGGGGCATCATATATTAATTGTTTGGCAGTGGTGGGATATCCATACCACATATTAATTGGTTGGCAATTTGCTTGTAGTGGTGTGGCTAATGAGTTCCTGTAGCTTGTGTACCGTGATCACTGAAGGTGTTTTTGTACTCTAAACTAGCCGCGCAGTGAATATTTAGAGTTCAGATTACAATTGTTTTATTTCTTTTCTTAGCTTAGTTAGTCAGGGAGAGCAGGCAAGCATGTCAGCATAGGAGTATGGCAAGCTGTCAAGGCGCCAGTTGGCTGAGATGTGCCAGGCTAAGGGACTGGTGCATGGCAACCTGACTAAGGCAGACATGATTACAGCTTTGGTCACAGCTGCATCAGAAAATAGCAATCGGGGGGGGGGCAGAGCCTAGATAGCCAACTGAGAGCAGTGAATTTTGAGAGCTCCATAAACTAGTATAATAATATAGGAAAATTTATTATTTTCAAGTTTAGAATGTCAGAAAGCTAGAGATAAACTACCAAACTACATAAATATCAATTTTGGTGGAGATATACAAAAAAATTCCTGTCAAGTAACTTGGAGATATATTGAGTCATTGAATATGAACAACTCAAGGAATTCTCATCCAGTTGCTGCTTTGAAAAAAGAACTGCAATTGATGGCAACTACCTTACAGGAACTATCTTTGAAGATGACTTAGAAAACCTCAAATTAAATTCTCAAAAACAGACTGATACTGTTAAGGAACTATTACAGCAACATCATACAAAAATAACAAATATTGAAACTTCTCTAAATTACATTGTAGGGAGACTCAAAGAGGAAGAAATCCAAAAAGAATTTCTGCTTAACTAGAATTCATGGCTGCTTAACAAAATAGATGTCTTAGAAAACAAAGAAAGGAGAAACAACATAAGGATCATTGGTCTGCCTGAAAACAGTGAAGGAGATGACATTATTTAATTCTTAACAACCTGGATTCCTGAATTTTTAGACTTGAAAGAGGGACTTTCATTTGGAATTGAAAGGGCGCATAGAGCACTGAGGAAACCTGCTTCTAACTCAACAAATACTCCACCTAGAGCTATAGTTATAAAATGTCTTTCATTTCTGGGCAAGGAACTAATATTAAAATCTGCTTGGAGAAAATCACCCTTAAAATACAATCAAAGCCTAATAAAGTTTGACAATGATTATTCTACCAGAATACTAGAACAAAGAAAAATAGTCTGGCCAATAATAAAAATGTTGAAACAAAACAAAATAAAGCACAGCTGGCCTTTCCAGCCAAGATAAAAATACTTTTTGCCAATGAGATGAAAACTTTTAATGACTTAGAAGAAGCTACTATATTCATCAAAAACAACAACGTAGTGTCTATCCCAGATGAAATGGAACGGATGGTCCCTCCTCTTAAAAGAATAAAAGAAACAAATCCTTGGACTGATGCTAGAAAGAAGATAGCTTTACCAAAAAAATAACTCTTACAACTACATCTCTCAAAATATCATCTGATATGGTACATCACTTGTCAGCTGTTTTTATTAAAAAAAGGAGGGATTCTTAAACAGCTGAGAAACAGTAATGATTTATTTAGAATGTTCAAAGAGTCCAATAATTCTTCACAAACAAAGGTAGGTCAAGATGGATTACTATTTACATTATATATAAGCCAAACAAAGCAACATATAATACAAACATAGAAGTTTCTATTCCCCCTACTTGAACTCAGTGAATACTTATCTTGTTCATTTTTCATTGATTTTACTTATAATTTAAGTAATTAATTAACTAATTCAACAAGCTACCATTCATCAGAGTTCAGACTCAAATGTAACAAATTAACATCATATATAATCGCAGTAACAGTAGAGTGTTCTGAAAAAAAATGCTGTCATGGAGACTAATGCCTTCTTCAGTTAAAGAAGGATTTAGAAATGTCATGTATATCCTGGTTAAATAATAGTAGCAAGCTCTTAGTACAAATGTCATAATTATTCTGTCTAAATATAGTTAATATCAATTATAGCAGGTATCACAGCTAAGAGTGCTGTTTGATCAATCCTCATATGGTGCGCATGGATGCAGCTGTGTCTGGCAGCTAGTACAAATGTCATTATTATTCTGTCTAAACATAGTTAATATCAATTATGGCAGGTATCATAGCTTTGAGTGCTGTTTGATCAATCATTATATGGTGTGTGTGGATGCAGTCGTGTCTGGCAGCTAGTACAAATGTCATCATTATTCTGTCTAAACATAATTAATATCAATTATGGCAGGTATCATAGCTTCAAGTGCTGTTTGATTAAGCCTGAAATGGTGTATGTGGATGCAGCTGTGTCTGACAGCTGTTATATGTTGCCATTTTCATCTCCGGGAAGCTGAGGGTTGCGGCTTGTGATTGAGGTTTACTGATGGTTGTGTATTAGGAAGAAACATTTGGTGTTTTAGCCTGGATCTAGGGGAAGTGGTTGTGGATAGAACTGTGATTTGGGATATTTTGGTAGAGAATGGTTTGTTTGTACATCTGCTGAGTGAGAGGTGGAAGGGCTGGAGGAGTGTGTTGTCTCTTGTTGTGGCAGCTTGTTGGGAGGTTTTTTTTTTTTTTTTTGATTTGTTTGCTCTCTGTTCTTTTCCTGGCTGCTGCCTCACTAAAAGGGAGGGAATTTAGGCTTGAAGTTGCAGTGAAGTGAAGCTTTGCTTCATGTGCATCATGAGCCTCTGGTATGCAGTACACGGACACACTAACAGAAACAGACGCTCCCAGGTTGCTATGGTAATGGAGACAGAGTGACGATAATGCTTAATGGCTCTGAAGAGCCTCCAAGATGATTCTCGGCAATGACGTTTTTAAAAAAATAATAACAGGGCTGTTTTAAAGCACGTGTACACATATTGATGGTCTCCTAACACTTCATTTAGCTCATTAAGTTGATTCTTGATAAAAAATAATAATAATAATAAGTGCAATTTTATATTTCATAGTTTCATGGGTTCATAAGTAGGTACTAGGCTATTGGCCCTGGGGCCTATACAAGCCCAGCCAAAAAGGTACCCTGGCTTTTGCCACCCAAGAAAATTATTTTCCTGTGCCACTGTTGAGCAGAGCCACAGAGGTGATCCATGGGGTGAATTTCCTATTTCCCATCCAGTCATCAAGATTTTTCTTGAAGAGTGCTAATGAGGAGCTTTGTTTGATATAGATAGGTAGTTTATTCCACAGTATGAGAAGTCTCTGGGACATGAATCTATCCCTCTGGCATGTTCTGTTTATTGTGGTGACAAGGTTTTGGTCCCTAGAGCGTGTAGCTTGGAGGGATTGGGATTTCTTTAAGTGGAGCATGTCCAACAGCTCTGGGTTTGACATAGCTTTGTATGTTAGGCAGAGATCACCTCTGAGTAGGTGATATGCAATGGAGTAAAGCTGGAGTTTTTTGAGATGATCTGTGTATGGCATCTGTTTGAGGCCAGTAATCCTCTTTGTGAAGTATTTCTGCGGCCTTTTCAGTTGTTGTAGATGTCTTGTGAGGTACATACCAAAAGGGGCATTGTACTCTATAATGGGTCTAATGAGTGATGAGTAGAGGGGAACAATGACCTCTTTTTTTCTGGATGAAAAACCTTTTGTGATGAGGTGTACCATGTAGAAGGATTTCCTGACTACTGTGGAAATGTGATTATTAAAGGAGAGACTACTGTCCACCTGTATCCCAAGGTCTCTTTTCGCACTTTTGGTGTTAAGTATCCTACCGCCTATGTTGTAGTTCATGGGTACAGAGTTTTTACTAAAGGGGATGACAATGCACTTTTTGGCATTGAGCTTGAGGCCATGGCTTTGACACCAGGCATCTGTCTCAGTGAGGCCCTTTTGTAGGATGTCCACATTGTTAGGAGTTTCGATTATGGCTCCTAGTTTGCAGTCATCTGCAAACTTCATTAGCCAAAGACCTTCTGTGTTAGGCTGTACTTCAGAGAAGTAGATACCAAACAGGAGAGGACCCAGGACTGAACCCTGTGGTACTCCACTTGTCACTGGTCTGAAGTCGGATTTGGAGTCTGCTACTTTCACTGTGTGGGTTCTGTCAGTGAGCCAGTTGGCAACCCATCTTGTGACATAGGGATTTATACCTAGTTTAGTGAGTTTATCTATAATTCCAGAGTGGGGGATGGTGAAGAAAGCCTTGGCAAGATCTAGATAGGCTGTGTGAACCACCTTACCCTTGTCTACGGCTTTGGTGACTGCTTCAAAGAAGTCTATCAGGTTTAGGAGAGATGATCTGCCTTTTACAAACCAGAACTGGGTGGGGTCCAGAGTTTGGAGATTACCAATGTCTTTGTTTATAAGTTCCATGATGATACGTTCCATGGCCTTGCAGACCAAGCTCGTCAGGCTAATGGGGTGGTAGTTCCTGGGGTCCGTGGTGGCTCCCCTACATTTGTTTAAAATGTAGTTTGGTCCAAACACATTAAGGACTTACATAAGAGTGGAAGTCTGAGTTATTGTGAAAGACTAAGAGCACTTGGTCTTGTGCAGTACCCTTTGCAGTGGTCTGGGAGATGAGCTTGGTCAGACATGTTGGGCATATGGGGATAGCTGATTGTAGGGATGTTTGGGGTTGCTGGGAAGTGCTAGAGAGTCATCATATTTCCTTCATGGAAATATCTGTGGGAATGGAAAATGTGTTGAGTGGTTCACTGGCAGAGTGGCCACTGCATGGAACAGGCTGGTAAAATGGTTCAGGACAAATATTAGTTTGGATATTTTAAGAACAGCCTGGGAACACACCACACGAACTAGTGAATGGTATTCTGGCAAAACTGGATGGGCATTGTGCCCATGCTTGAAGTACTGATATGTGTGTATGTAAGGATGGAAATATAGTTACAACAAATAAGAACCTAGAAGGGTCTCATAATTTAAAGTCTATGGACTGTATAAACATGCTTGGAAGGAGCTAATAATAAGAATAAACATTACAGCTTGTGGTCTCACAAATTACTAAGCAACAGCCAAAAAAAAAAAAACACAATAGTTATATAATGTATGATTTTAGTAAATCTAGACATAAAATATATAATTGTCATATAAGATGAAGTCTGCTGAATTTAGATATTAAATACAGGATTTAATAACATGGGCTTTTGTATAATAACACTACTGTATTAACTTGTCATAAATGACATACACTACACTGAGCATCAAGGGGAAGCATGATGATTTTCTTATATAAGTAAATATGCATAACAAGTCATGTAATTGCTTTAAATTGAACTGTAGTTTTTGTAACCCATCTTGACCATATATAATACTTAAGTGGTTACTAAGGTAATAATGTTTTATACATGACATCAAACTGACAAAGTTGTTCAAGAGAAACAATAGAAGCCTGAACTTGAAATGTCACAGAATGTAACAATCACATTCTGAACAAATAGTATTAAATTGACAATAATCACTCAATTTAACCTTAGCTGATTATACAAAATAGAATGTTGCCATTTAAATCTAAAAACTTTCAGTGTATGCCATAAAATGGCAATTTATGAATATGGAAAGGGAACTTGTAATCATCAATCACAATAAGTGAATTTGTTGTTTTTAACCTATAATTTCACTCATTTTATAATAAGAATCCTTATGTGTAGGAAATGAGGGGAAGAGGGATGCACTGATAACTAAACTGCACTAACATTCATCAATGTTGACATAAAACAAATGTGTTGCTTTAAGTAAGTTAGCAACAAAGTGATTACTTAAACGCTGGCAAACAATGAAATATAACTTCTGATATATCTAGTAAAATACATTGTATTATAAACAATAGGTATACATATTATTACCATCTATCTATATTAAGTAATACGTTTTGAAAGACTTCATCAATAAGGGTGAATAAGTTGAATAACTGTGTGCTATAATCTTTTACTGAGGTTTTATAGGTTCATAGGTTCATAGGTAGGTACTAGGCTATCTGCCTGAGGGCATTTATAAGCCTAGCCAGAGTGTGTCAGCTTTCGCCACCCCATTGATTAATTAACTGAGCCTCTGTTAAAAAGAGCCAATGAAGTGATCCCAGGGGTGTATTTTCTGTTACCCATCCACTCATCAAGGTTTCTCTTGAAGAGTGTTAGTGAGGGGCTCTGCCTAATGTAGTTAGGAATTTTGTTCCAAAGCATGGGAAGTCTCTATGACAGGAATCTATCTCTCCAGCATGTTCTGTTTATTGTTGTGGCGAGGTTTAGCTCACTAGAGCGAGTGGCTCGCAGTGACTTGGATTTCTTTAGGTGGAGCATGTCCATCAATTCTGAGTTGGACATGCTTCGTATGACAGGCAGAGCTCACCTCTGAGTAAGCGATATGCCACTGAGTACAGCCGGAGTTTTTTCAGTTGGGCTGCATAGGACATATGTTTGAGGCCAGTAATCCTCTTGGTGAGGTACTTTTGTGGTCTTTCCAGCTGTTGGAAGTGTCTTGTAAGGTACATCCCAAATGGGGCATTGTACTCTATGATGGGTCTGATGAGTGACAAGTAGAGGGGCACTATAACCTCTTTATTTCTAGATGCGAACCGTTTAGTAATTAGATGGGCTGCATAGAAGGATTTCCTAATTACTTTGTCAATATAATTGTCAAAGGAGAGATTACAATCTACCTGGGTCCCCAGATCTCTTATTACCTCTTCTGTATTGAGTGGGCTGCCACCTATGTGGTAAATCATGGGTGTTTTGTTTTTCCCAAACAGAATAACTATGCATTTTTTGGCATTTAGCTTGAGACCATGACTTTGCCACCAGGTCCGTGATAGCCAGAGAGTCAATTATGGCTCCCAGTTTGCAGTCATTGGCCAACTTGGTTAGCCATAGTCCTCCTGTGTTTGCCTGTACTTCTGAGAAGTATATGCCGAACAGTAGGGGTCCCAGAACCGAGCCTTGTGGGACACTACTTGTGACTGGTTTAGAGTCAGACCTGGAGCCCGCTATTCTTACCGTGTAAGTTCTGTCTGTAAGCCAGTTGGTAACCCATCTTGTGACGTAGGGGTTTATGTTCAGGCTGGTGAGTTTTTCTATAATTCCCGAGTGGGGAATGGTGTCAAAAGCCTTGGCGAGGTCAAGGTAGGCTGTGTGAACCACCTTCCCCTCATCTATGGCCTTGGTGACTGTCTCAAAGAGGTCAACCAGGTATAGTAGGCATGATCTGCCCTTAACAAAGCCGAACTGGGTCGGGTCAAGTGTTTGGAGGTTCCCAATGTCTTTGTTAATGAGTTCCATGATGATGCACTCCATAGCCTTGCAGACCAGGCTAGTCAGGCTTATGGGGTGATAGTTACCAGGGTCAGTTTTGGCCCCTCCTTTGTGGAGCGGAATAACCATTGCTGTGTGCCATTCTATGGGCATGTAGCCTGTGGAGAGGCTGAGGTTAAACAGTGTGTTTAAATGGGGGTTAGTTCGTTCTGTAGTTCGTGCAAGACACAGCCTGGGACACCATCTGGCCCCACTGACGCTGTGCTTTTGGCTTTTGAAAGGGCTGTTTTCACCTGTGCATCTGTGATTTCTGGGATCTGGGAGACTACAATTTTCCGGTTTTGTTGTGGGCCCTTGGGGGGTGAGAAGGGGTGAAGTTTGCACTGAATCTATTTACCAGGATGTTGGCAATATCAGTAGGTTCAGTATATTTTGTGCTATTTTGCACTAGCTCAGAGCATATCTGCGAGTTGCCACTTAGATTCTTGACATAGCTAAAGAAGGCTTTGTGGTTATCTTTCAAATCCTTGGCTATTTTTCTTTCGAAGTTAGCCTTGGGTAATTTTATGAGGGACCTTAGTTTCTTACTGATACTGATCAGGGATGTCTTTCCTTCGTGATTTGCCTTTTTTCTGAACTAGTTTCCTCCTTCTATATTGTATAGCATGTTTATGGCAGGGGTCCACCAGACTGGTTTCCTTCTCTTAAGGGAGTGAGTCTTGGTTTTGCTAGGGATGACATGATCCATGCATCCTTGTAGGTGCTCATAGAGTGCATTTGTAAAGGTTCCTGCATCTTGGACACTGTTATCCTTTAGCGTGGGGGCTGTGAAACTTACCACCTCTGTCTTAAGTAAGGTGAAGTTTGCTATAGAAAAGTTTTTCACTGTAGTTTCCTTGGTTGGGGGTGGTAGTGATACATCCTACTTTACTATGATTGAATTGCTTGTCATCTATCTTTCATGACAATATTAATTGCTTATACAATAAGTAGACATTTATGTTGTATTAGAATTCTGTCTAATCTACAACAGTACTATATCTGTTCAAAATTATATAAATATTGCTTATTCCTATTACAAATATTCTCCATGTGATAATTCAATTTATGGAGCTCAGATGTCAAGGTATGAGTGATAATCTGATGGACTTAGGTTTATCCATCAGATTAGGAATGATTTTCATTCCATGTCTAGTGCAGATCTTAGTTTTGTTAACATTTATTAGTTTAAATGTGTTATTTCACAAAAACATTTTTAGTATGCCTGACAAAAACATTACTTTGTTGGTAAACACTCAAAGTATAAAACTGCTAATTTCCTTTAAAAGCTCAAACATATACTTTATAGTTATCAGAGGAAAATGTTTAATAGTCACAATAAAACAAAACATAGTCTAAATAACCTACAATGGATCTAACTTTATTATCTTTAAATACCAATGGCTTAAACAATCCTAGCAAGAGGTCAAATCTACTGAAATATTTAAAACCGAACAAAGCACAAATTGTCTTCCTTCAAGAAACTCATTTCAAAACAAATGACAATTACAAATGGAATCCAAAGGAATATATGATATTGGCGCAATCCACATATAAGACAAAGACAAAAGGGGTAAATATTTTATGGAAAACAAATGTGATTAACCCAGAAATCATTTATAAGTATGAAGATAAAGAAGGCCTTATGGCATTAGTAATAGTTAAATATAATAACAGAATATGGACCCTAGCCAATCTGTACTGGTTCCCAGGCATTGGATCAGGAACTGTTAAAAAACACTTGGATTTCATTTCCAATAATTATAAAGGCAACTTATTATTTGGAGGAGATTTTAACTGTATATTTTATATTTCTGAAACTACAAATAAAAGACAGTTGCGTACATATGCTGTATCGAAAGCTTTAAACAAGTGGGTAGAATCATTTCATCTTTTAGATACTTTCAAATTTAAAGAATATAAATCTTTGTTGTTTTCCCATCAAATCACAGATTTGGTACCCAAACTAGAATAGATAAAATATTTGCTGCCCATGACTTACACTCTAAACCTATTAATTTCTCAATCACTCCCTGTCCCTTTTCAGACCACAATTCATTGATACTAAAACTTCAAAATGGGTACAAACCATTAATCTTTAACTCCAGAATTCCAGCATATATAACTAAAATTAAAGAGTTCAAACCCTGGATATTATCTGAATTACAGTTCTTCTTAGATATTAATTACACCACAGAGATAAATAAAATAATGATATGGGACTCATTAAAATCTTACATATATGGTCAAACCCTAACTTGGTATAAAAAAAAAATCAGAGAATGGGATTCTGAATTATTAGATCTACAATCCAAATGTTTGTCAGTAAAAGCTGAAAAAAATCAAAATCATTTGGAGATGAAAATGAAAGTAGAAGTATTAAAGAATAAATACAACAACATTCTAACACATAAAACTAGTTTAGCTTTAGAAAAACTAAACATTAACACCGTGGCCACTTCTCCCAAATATCTACATCATTTATCCACAAGAATCAAAATACAATCAAAAGCTAATAACATTAAAAGTATCTTCCATGAAAAGAAAGGGAAAAATGTCTTGGATATAGGTGACATTTTTGATATCTATCAAAATCACTATATGTAACATTTCCAAAAAGAAAATATACATATTGATCAATTAAATCTAGATGAAAAATGTTCTGATATAAAAAAATACCAGAAAAATTAAATCTAGATCTGCAAGCACCCATATCCTACAAAGAAATTACAGATACAATAAAAGAGGGTAAAATAATAAAGCTCCAGGTATAGATGACATAATTGTGGAAATATATAAACTTTTTCCTTCAAAGATACTATCCCTCTTCCATAAAACTCTATTAGAAATTCAGTCACAAACTTTAATACCACACTCTTGGAGATATTCCTTAATCACACCAATTCTAAAGGAAAGCAAATCCCCAAACCTCTGTACCTCATATAGACCTATATCATTGTTAAATAATGACTATAAGATATTTCTGACAATATTAACTAACAGAATGAAAATACCACTGTCCAAAATAATAAATAAAGATCAAACTGGATTTATATATCATAGACACACACATGACAATATTAAAAGGATAATTTCTCATATATTATGTAGATAAAGAAAATAAAGAAACACTCATATTTATTTTATTTATTTTACATTTGTTGACCGGGCTAGTCTAACTGGATATATGTCCATTTTCAGTAGAGGCCCGGAGAGATAAGCTCCAAGACAGAAACATGAAAAATTAACAAAAAAAAAATGACTAAATAGCAGCATTCATTATATACAATACATATTCCAGGTTAAAACAGAAAATTCAGCGAGGACAAAAAAAAATCCTTATAGTGCAAGAATGCATATACAATACAACATACAGGTATAATACATAAAAAGAAGAAATAAAGTCAAAGAAGAAGACATGTTAATTGTATTAAAATAAAGAAAATCCTCAGTAGAAAG
Organism: Protopterus annectens; assembly: GCF_019279795.1. Classification (NCBI taxonomy): domain Eukaryota; kingdom Metazoa; phylum Chordata; order Ceratodontiformes; family Protopteridae; genus Protopterus; species Protopterus annectens. Next base: position 439,687,301 of record NC_056734.1, on the reverse strand, counting down.
TATTCACAGAGGTTGGACACAGTGTAGTGTTAGAGGGAGTATGTATTTATAGTCAAAAAGGAATAAATAGTTCATGAGTAGTATGGGATAGGCAGAGCTAAGTGTAAACAGATGAATAGATGCCTAGTCAGGTTTAGTACAGGGGCATAACCAGTGTGTTCTAAGGAAAGGTTTCAGTCTGTTTTTGAAGAATGATAAAGAGGGAAGAGAGGAAAAGTCACTGGGGAGAAGATTCCAGGTTTTTCCGACAGCATTGGAAAAGAGAGAATCCCCAGCCTTGTTGTTAGGTTTAGAGATATGTACAAGAAGTTTGTGTGAAGAACGTAAGGACTTCAGATTTGTATATGGGGTGATGAGGGTAGACAGAATAGGAGTACTAGAAGGTTTATAAAGAGTTTTATGGACAATGGTTAGTTGATGGAATTTAATCAGGTTTTGTAGTTCCAGCCATCCTAGCTGCTTTATATTTATGCAATGGTGGGTTCTGAAAGGGTTGCCTGTTGCAAATCTGGCAATGTTATTGTAGGACATTTCCAATTTGCTGAGGTTATTTTTAGATAGCTTAGTAAAAATGGGTGAGGCATAGAGGAGTGTAGAGATTAGATGAGTGTGAGCTAGAGTTGTTCTGGCTGTGGGGGAAAGGAAGGGTTTAATCCTATAGAGAGAGCCAAGTTTTTTGCTGACAGTTTTTATAGTATTGTTGATATGGATGTCATAATTGGCTTAGATATAGAGAAAACCTTTGATTCCCTAAATTGGGAATATTTATTCAAAATTCTGATGTTATTTGAATTTCCTCCTTCCTTTGTTCATCTACTAAAGAATATATATACAAATAATTTAGCATATGTTAACCTAAGTCCTTTCACCTCTAAATCTATACATATAACAAAGGGTACTAAACAAAGATGTCCCATGTCACCGATTCTATTTGCTTTAGTTATTGAAATATTGGCAGATTCAATACATAACAATACAAAAATAAAAGGAGTAGATGTTTATGAACAATACAATTCTAAAGTAATGTACTTTGCTGATGACATATTATTAACATTATCCAATACAAAAGAGACATTAGAAGAATTAGATATTTTAATTGACACATTTTACTGGACTTCAGGACTCCATTTCAAAAAATCTAAATCAAAATTTTTATTTTTAAATAAAAAAAAGAATTGCAGACGAAGAGGAATCACATTGTAGGGAAATAAGAATCTACCTTAAAATATCTAGGAATTGAGTTATGCAAAGATAATGAATTTGTCTAAAAAAACTACAATAATATCATAAATGCAATTAAAATCTCTGTGGAAAAGTGGAATAAAATAATATTAACATTTGAAGATAGACTACACTTAATAAAAATGGTTTTACTACCCAAGATTCTATATATATCTTTGGCAATACAACTGTTACCAGAAAGGAATATACTCAAAGAAATAAACTCATGCCTAATAAAATTTTTATGGTTTCCCAAAAGAAATAGAATAGCTTTAATACATCATATCAGACCATGGAAACAGGGAGGATTGAACTTTACTGATATAGAAACACATATAAAAGCATCAATATCTAAAACAATCTCAGATTGGATAAGTCCAAATTATTCTGTAAATTGGAAAGAATTACTAACTGTAATATCAATAAATGAATTTGATTTACAAAAAAAATTTAAAATCACAGATAAAAACAATTTGCCATGGCACATATTACATATTAGTATGCAATATAATATAACTAAGCCCACTAAAACTCGTTTGATTAATTATTACATTGACTCATTTAGGAAAATTATTAATGCAACTATAGATTTAAAAATCTGGTTTGATTTTTTAACACTATTCATAGTTACAAAGAGCTATCTACATAAAATATACAGAGAAACAATTAATTCCTGGGAACAGAAAGGATTTGTTTGTTGGTTTCAATGTATCAAAGAACTAAAAGTTCTGGATATGCAAACAATAGAAACAACATACAAAATTCCACAACAAGATTGGCTAACTATGCAAAGCATTCTGGCATATTCGCAAGATTTATGCAGAATTATTAGTAATTCTTCATTTAAAGAAATACCTAAACTTACGAAATACCTATATGAAATCATATATAATGATTATGACATGGGAAATCGTATTTATAAAACAACACCCAACCTCATATTGGAATTATATAACAAAAGGACACTCATTACAGCTAACTGAAGAAATTTAATCAAATATTTTATTATCAATAAAACATACATTCTTTACACAATACTGGAAAGTTTTTAATTGGAAATGCTTGCACAGAGCATTCTTAACTCCAGATAGAATTACTAAAAATAATTATTCCACAAAGGGAATATGTTGGAGGTGTGAGCAAATACACACTGCAGATTGGAATCACATTTTTTTCGACTGTGTTAAAATTAAGCCATTTTGGAATGGTAATAAAATCTTTTACAAGCTTTATTTAATGAATTGTTTAACTTATCTAAAGCTCTAGTATTAGAAAATGAATATGAGGGTCCTCATTTGAATGTGTCAAATATGTATCTAGTATGGACAACACTTGCAATCTTAAGGAAGTGTATAACAAGAAGATGGAATACAAACACAATACTACTTTGGAAGACTTCTACAGCCTACTGAAGACCACAGCATTGCTGGAAATTAAAATTAAAGAATTAAAGATTCATCCTAAGCCATTTATTAACAATCCATGGAAAAAAGTCTTATCATTGATTGGCACTTTACAATAAATGAACAGATACACTCTGATAACTGGATTGTTATACCTATAAAGTAATTGTATATATTGAGCTCTGTTATAGTGTCAGGCTGATGTAAATAGTGTACATAGTTATTAAGATGTTATATACAAATACTATGGAATTTATTGAACTTTATTTGAAAAATAAAAAAAAATTTGAGGAAAAAAAAAAAGAAAACAACAATCAGGAGGGCGATCAGACTGGCCGTGGAGATGTACAACACTCAGAGAATGGACAGCTCAACCTTTCTGCAGAGGACTTAAAAATCCATCTGGAGCTAAACAGACTTGAGTTGGAGACCAGGCACTTGGAAAGAGAAGCAGCAGAGAGACTGTGATGTCTACAGGCTGAGGAGAATGATAAACTGCTATGCCTGGAAGCTGAGGAGAAGGAAAGGCAGAGGCAGCATGAAAAAGAGATACTGACTGTCTGCCAGAGTCATGGAGGTAATGGGGAAGGGAGTAACTGGACCCTAGAAGCACAAAAGTTCAGTAAATTTCTTTCACAGTTTACAGAGGGAGATAATTTTGATAGTTTCATTCATATGTTTGAAAGGGTATGTAAACAGTATGATGTTGACCAGAAGCTCTGGGTATGGTTCTTGACTCTCTTACTCCACGGTAAAGCTGTAACTGTGTTGTCTAAACTTTCTGATCATGCATATTTTGATTATACTGCTGTTAAAAATTGTCTGTTAGAATTTTTTAAGCTAACACCTGAAACTTATAGGAAAAGTTTTGTGAGCATAGGCGCAAGGCAGATGAAAATGTGTGTGACTATGTTGCTGAACTGAGCACTTATTTTCATACGTGGGTGAGTGGATGTCAGGTCATCACTTCTGAAGGGCTGGCAGACCTTTTGGTGAGGTAACAAGCTGTTAGCACTTTGCCTGAGGACATGAGGATCTGGTTAGCTGATAGACAATGTACTACTCCAGATGAGTTGGGGAAGAAGGGAGACCTATACCTAGCAAGCAGGCATCCCTGCACAGGGAAGGGACCCCCAGTACTGCTCATGGGTCTAAAGATCCCATGGTGGGGAGCCCAGACTGCCCCAACAGAATCTGCCAGTAGCATGGAAAGCCACTAGTCCAGGTACAAATTCAGGACCTTGGGTTACATGTTTTGAATGCAACCAGTGGGGCTATGTGGCATACAGATGTCCACAGAGGCAAGGTGGGGAACAAAAGGTGAGGGAGCCAGTAAGTGGGAAGGACAAAATGCCAACAGTACAACAAGGGTACCAAACTACCACCAGAGGTTATATCCTATTGTAGTGAATGGCAAAGAGGCCATTGCTAAGAGAGACACAGCCTCTGATATAACCATTGTAAAGCCTGCAATGGTTATAGAGGAGCACTACTTGCCTGGGCAGTCTATTCCAGTCAGAGCTTTAGGAGGGACCCCACTCCAAATAACATTGGCTAGGGTTCACCTTGACTGGGAGGGTGGAAAAGGAAACCAGCAAGAAGGTGTGTTTGAGGATATCCCTGTAGATATCCTGATAGGGAATGATTTTGATAATGCAGTACCATGTGCTCATGCAGTTACACTCAATCAGGCTTGGAGACAAGCATGTGGGTCTGGTAGCCAGGGGGAGACCCAGACAGACCACACACTTGCAGCCAGGACTGGTGAGGTAGTTACTTCAGGGAGGGAGCTACTCTGTAGCAGTGAGACTGAAGGTGAGCCACAGCTGCTTGCGGGTACTGATGGTCCCTTGGACAGAGTGACTGCAAAGGTAGAGGTGAGTAGTAGTACCCAGGCACCACTGACAGAGGATACCAGACTTCCTGAGGAAGGGGAGCTGGGGAGGGTTACAAAGAGAGAGCTGAGACATGCTCAGCTCTCAGACCCTATATTACAAGGCCTGAGGCACCTGATTTTAAAGGGAAGGGGGATTCTGTATACTGGGACAAAGGGTTACTTTATAGAGAGTGGACCCTTGAGGGAGGGCTAGAAGGTGAGAGAATACAGCAGTTTGCAATACCTAGAGCCTTCCATCTGGCGCTTCTAGCCATAGCCCATGATATTCCCTTTGCAGGTCATATGGGCATTAAAATGTACAAAGAGACGTATTATGCAGAACTTCTACTGGTAGGACCTGTGAGCAGTCCCAAAAGGTAGGCAAGGCAGGAGACAAGGTGAGAGCTCCTTTGATGCCTTTGTCTGTGATTGAGGAGCCATTTCAGAAGGTAGCTATTGATATTATGGGGCCTCTGAGTACCCCAAGTTCCACAGGGAAAAAGTATATCCTAGTGGTAGTAGACTATGCTTCGAGATACCCTGAGACAGTGGCTTTGTCCTCCATTGAGGCAGAAAAGGTGACACATGCTTTGTTAGAGATTTTCAGCAGGTTAGGTTTCCCAAAAGAAATACTGACCAACAGAGGTGCCAATTTCATGTCAGACCTGCTAACTTGTCTGTGGAAGTACTGTGGGGTGAAGCAACTGAAGACCACCCCCTACCATCCCCAGACTAATGGTTTTGTTGAGAGGTTAAACTCTTACAATCAAGTCCATACTATGGGCATTTGCAGACCAATTTAAGAGGGAGTGGGACAAATATTTGCCCCATCTGTTGTTTGCTTCCCCAGGAATCCACAGGTTTTTCACCCTTTGAATTGCTGTATGGGCGTAGGGTGAGGGGACCTCTAGATTTAATTCGTGATGAATGAGAAGGTGAGTATGAATCTCAGGAGGAGTCTGTTGTGGCATATGTCCTAAACCTCAGGACAAGTCTCAGGGAACTCATGGGCTTGGCCCAGGAGAACCTGGCAGAAGCCCAACAACAGAAAAAGGTCTGGTATGACAGGAATGCTCTAGCTAGAGAGTATGCTGTAGGGCAGCAGGTAATGGTTCTCATTCCTGTCAGACACAACAAGCTGCAAGCAGCCTGGGAGGGACCCTACAAGGTGGTAAGAAAGGTAAGTGATGTTAACTACATGGTGGTACTGCTAGGCAGGAGCACAAATTGTACCATGTTAACATGATGAAACCTTACCATGATAGCGAGGCCCTTGTGCTGAGCATTTTCAGTGGATTGCAGGAGGAGTCTGAGGGAGAACTAGTGAGTGATCTCCTCAGTGAGGCTCAGACTGACACCTTAGTGGAAGGGGTAGCAATGTCTCAGCAGCTATCTCCTACCCAGGTTCAAGAAATCCAAGCCGTGTTACAGGAGTTCGGGCACATGTTCACTGGGAAACCAGGGTGCACCCACCTGTTGCAGCACCAGGTGGATACAGGACCCCAAAGGCTTATTAGGCAGGCCCCTTATAGGGTGCCTGAGAGAGTCAAACAGACTCTGAGGGAGGAGATACATGAGATGTTGGAACTATGGGTAATTCAAGAGTCCAACAGTCCCTGAGCCTTCCCAGTGGTGCTGGTGCCAAAGAAGGATGGCAGCACCAGGTTCTGTGTGGACTACAGGAAATTAAATAGTCACACAGAGTCAGATGCTTACCCCATGCCTAGGATAGATGAGGCCTTAGAGCAGCTGGGTGGGGATAAGTATCTTATCACCACTGATCTTGCCAAGGGTTACTGGCAGGTGCCTTTGACTCCCAGTGCTAGAGGGAGGTCAGCCTTTGTGACTCCTTTTAGTTTGTATGAGTTCACAAAGATGCCCTTTGGGATGAAAAATACCCCAGCAACTTTCCAGAGGCTGGTAGATCATATCCTAGCAGGAGCAGAAGGGGTTGCCCTTGCTTACCTAGATGATTTTGCCATCCACAACCATTCCTGGAAAGAGCACCTTCAGCATGCTAGGGAGATACAGGGCAGACTACAGAGGGCAGGGTTGACCATTAAGCTGAGCAAATGTCAGGTGAGTATATCAGAGGTCTCCTACCTGGGACAGGGTGGGGAATGGTAAGATCAGGCCTCAACCTGCCAAAGTTGAAGCCATTCAGGCATGGCCTGCACCTGTTACCAAAAAGCAGGTGAGGGCATTCTTAGGGACAGCAGAGTACTACAGAAAGTTTGTCCCTAGTTATAGTACCACAGCTGCTCCCCTCACAGACATGACAAGGAAAAACAGGCCAGATAAGGTAGTGTGGACCCCAGGATGTGAGCAGACATTCCAGAAGCTTAAAGAAGTTTTGGGAAGACTCCCTGTGTTAGCCAGTCCAGATTACAGCAAATAATTTGTTGTGCAGGTGGATGCTTCAAGCCATGGGGTGGTGGCTGTACTTAGCCAGACTTCTTCAGAGGGAGAAAAGCACCCAGTGGTTTATCTCAGTCATAGGCTCCAACCCAGGGAGGAATGCTATGCAGCTGTAGAAAAGGAATGTCTAGCCATAGTGTGAGCACTGCAGAAACTTCAGCCTTATCTGTATGGAAGAAAATTCACTGTAGTTAGAGACCACAACTCCCTAACATGTTTATACCAAGCCAGCCAGCAAAATGCCAAGTTGCTAAGATGGAGCCTAGGGTTGCAACCATATGATATGTCAGTGCAGCACTGCAGTGGGGCTAGCAATGCCAACACAGATGGGCTCTCAAGACAGGGAATGGAGAAAGGTATACTCAGATAGCCCTAACCCTCTTAAGCAATGTTTATCAAGCGGGGGGGGGGGATATGTGAAGGCTGCCAGCCTAACTAGATAGAATTTTGTAGATAATTCTGTCATTTGTAAATATTAATATAAGCCACAGGCTTATTCTTCTAAATGGAAAAAAAATTGTGTTAAAGGTTGAACATCAAAAATTCAGATTCTTTCTGTTGTTCTGAGACCAGAGTTAATTGCTAGATTTTACATATATAATGTATTTAATTGCTGTGGTTTCCTGACCAGGTGGTGCAAAATCAAAGCTATGTTAAACTCTGCATTTCTGTTAGCCTGGGAAACCAGAGAAGAATGATATAATCTAAAATAAGTCAGCAGTGAGGTATTATCAATTTAAAGGACTTTCTCAGAGACAGAGACAGAGCTTTTTGGATTTTGTCTAAAGCTAACAACTCACCAGTACTCTACTCTGCTCTATATGTAAGTTTATTTAGAACTGTGATTTTTCTCAAAAATAGAAAATAGTAAGTTTAGTCTAGTTGTTTTCTGTATTGATGTCAGAACTATTCTACTGTATTGTTTTAAGCATTTTCCTGTGATTTCTGAACTCTTGACTAGCACTGTGTGGTAAGAAGTATTATCTTGTGTTTTTATTATTTATTATTAAATATTTTAAACCTTTCAACTGTGGCTGTTTTGTGTAAAGATAATTTAAGCTCTAGAGTACATTGCATCTATATAATGATGCTGTACAAAGTCACTCCAATAGTCTTGTTGCTCAGTCGCACTTACTATTTGGATAATAATATTGCACAGTAATAATTGGACACCCTTTGGTAAGGGCCTTTTTAGTAGCTGATATTAGTGGTTGGTGGCAGCTGGTGCTACCTTACAGACTGGCAGAAAGGGGCATAGCTGGAGAATCTGTGCCAGCCTTCCCCAGGAGTGTCTGTGTGTTTGTATATAACTCATATCTTAAAGAGCGTGTGTGTCAGCTACTTGGGCAGGGACACGAAGCACTGGCTGGACAGAGAGGCTGCTGGAGGCTTTAGCTTGACCACTAGGCTGAGATCTGGACCCTAGAGCTGTGCTAGTGGAGAGTCTTATTGGAGTTCTGGAGAAAAAGGGAGAAACCAGCCCCAGACTGACTGTGATCTCTGTGTGCTCTTACGGGAAATTGTACTTTACTGAGTGGGTATTTGTTATCCTTCCCAATGTGGATGCCCCTCACTGGTGTTAGTGGTGAGGATTGAGACTCCTTGATTACTGGGCCAGTGCACGGGCGTCACACACATTGTCTAAAAATATTAAATATACTTTAACTGCTACTAAATAACCTGCTCAAAAATCATATTAAGAGCCCTGGAGGTGATGATCACATATCATACTCTTGATTAGTAAGAAACAATCAGGACAACACTAAACATGCACATAAAAATAATAACCATAATATTCTCATTTGCTGAAATTGTTGCATATGAACTTTAGATGCCAATATATTGAAATGATGAGGCAGACAGATGTGGTATGGCCTACTTATAGCCAAGGCATGAGAAGACTGGATTGTAGATAATATAATGACCAGTATATCACTTAAAGACAGATTAGATATTATTTAATTACAGACTTCATATATGGATACTAACAAGATTATTTTAGGATTAAACATTTAAAAAGTCAGAAAGACTTTTTCTTGATGTATACAAAGTAGAAGATTTTGCTTCCAGCATATTCAAAATGAGATTTATCTTTCCAGGAATAAACACGTTAAGCTCATTTAGAAGAATACTTGCCCTTTTTGTATGCCTACTTAGAGATTCAGGTTTAAAACAAGTGAGGCAGTCTGTTTTGCAAATATTGTTCACCCCCAATGATAGCTCCTCAAACCATAAACTTACATTAACTCACTAATTAGTTTGATTTCTGCATACAGTGAAATGGTTGAAGATAAACAGCAGAAGTACTTGGAAACAAGAGATTTTGCAAATTATAGCATTCTGTGGATTAAATGAAATCTCTACTTTACCAACATCCATCTTTGCTTATTTATGTATTTTTTTATTTATTTGTTTGTTTATTTATTTAACATTTGTTTACCGGGAAAGTCTGACTTGGAACAAAGTCAATTTTCAGCAGAGGCTCAGGGAGAAACATTCCTGAAGCATGTCTTTGTAACATGGGAGGAAACCAGAGCACCCAGAGGAAGCCCACACAGGCACATGGAGGACATGCAGACATGCATATATTTAGTAATATACATGCTAATAGTAAAAGTCAAACATTTTTAGTGAGGATGTGTTGGCACTTGGTTAAGTAAAACTATATTAAATGTGGGTTGTTCAAATGATTAGTATTTTGGGTTGTACCCTGATTAAAAAATAAACAAATAACAAATACTATATCTCAATTCAAGAAAAGTCTCAAGCAGTATTTCCTTTCTCATTGGTTATGTCCTTGCTCCAAGCCGGACTAAATCTTTAGTTATATTTGTGCACCAATACTATTTCACCTGCAACTTACTTGTGCATTAATTTGTTAAGCTATATCATAAGTTTGTGAGATTGTATAACTTATATGTCTCAAAAGAGTCTGTAAAATGTGCTTAATTTGTATTATGTTATGTTTGCTTTTGTAACTACCTTTGGAGCTTTTCTCCCCAGGCCTCTGCTGAAAATGGACATGTAACCAGTCGGACTATCCCAGTCAACAATGTAAAATAAATAAATAAATAAAATGAATAGCCACTGCATAAAAGCACATAATTCATGGCCTTTAAATATATCTAGGACTAAAAAAAACATCTCCCTCCTATTGTTTTGGACTATAAAGGTATGCCTCTCACTTAACTGCAAATTTTTTATACTATCATTTTCCCAAAAGCAGATTTCTTCTGAGGTAAAATAGCACTCTTTCTTCTAGCACTCTAAAGATTTTGGTCATGTAGAGGTAAGCTGTAGCTCAACCTATGGGACACTGTATTTTAAATATCTCTGTATATTTGAAAAGGAAAAAAGCAAAAATGATAATCTGTTTTTGTTACACAAAGTAAGATACCTACATTTTTCTATTAGCTAGATTACCTGGAAACATTCTTAACAGCTTAGACAGTTTGTGTGATTTCATCATGTTTGTCTGCTGTTGATTGACATTGACTCTGCTAGTGTTAAACCATATTGGAGCTTGAAAACTCAGTTGTTTCAAAACATGGGTCTTTGGCAAAGCTTACAGACTATATTTCACGTTTGTCTTGGCAGGGGGGGGGGGTGCTGAACCTTGTAGAAGTCAATGTGAAACTGCCATACAAGATATTATGCTATGATGAGACAGAATACTTTGTTGCTTCCGAAACACTGAAAAAATGTATCATATCGAAAACTCAAGTAAATTGTGGCAGTCTGGGCAAGTGGCTCACAAACATTATTCAGCCAACTTCCAAGATTTAGTTTTACAGTGAAGAGCTATAAAACCCCTTGTGTCGCATTTCTTCTCTATATCAACATATTAAATGACAGCAAGCCAAAAAAAAAAATCACACTGCGTGCAGCACAATAAAGAATCACTGTAAATATGTAATCAATACATATTGAAAGAGAGGGCTGAAATAAAAGGACACTTACTAATGCATTGTAGACAGATGCACCACAGTTTGTCAATATGCAGGTTCTCGTCTGTTTCACAAAGACAAGCTTAAAACAGCTGGTAAAGAGGTGACAGTAGACTGGCAATTAGCTCAGAGAATTAAGGCTATGAACTGTTTGTGAATGGCTTCCTGTGACAAGGGTTTGATGCCCTTAGCCTTCATTTGCCTGTTGTGTGATCCTGTGCAAGTCACTTAACCAGACATCAAGAATATGAAGTGTGTCAGTTTTCTTAAACCGAGAGAATGTAATTATTCAATAACAAAGAGAAAAAAATGTTTTTGCAGAAGCCCTAAAGCACCCCCTGACCTTAAATCTACCAACTCCATGGTCACATAACAGTGGGTAACAAAAAGTGGGACTTCCATGAACAATATAATAGCACTTTTCTATCAAATATGATGAAAACTTCACAAAAGCTGCTCACTCATATTACATTTCAGTGAGTGTCAAATACCCATTTTCCAGAGCATCAAATATGACATGCCTAATAACAGTTTTCAAGAAAAACAAAAACAAATCCAGGACTCATCATAAAACAGCAGATGGTGAAACCAGAAAGTAGAAAGTATTTGAAAAGCCTGAGGGCTTGTACAAAGGTAAAAAATTCAGGAGGTGTCCTAGGGGGATAAGGAAAAGTCATGTCCCTTTTAGTCTCTGGCATAATAACATTTTCTTTGGCATGAAGATGGCCAAGTGTTAAAGACAAAAATGGACAATGCCACTTCTGGCTACAAGCCAAGGTCCAATTTCTGCTACCCTCCCATTCATGGAATGGATAGATGGTGCAGTCCACTTGTTTAACCAACATGAAACTCAAATGTCTGATAATGACAGCCATGCTAGGAGTGCTATGAGAGACAGTGAGTGGACAAATCAATGCTTGTTTCTTTTGATACACCTGCCTACTGGCATGTGCTCCCACTCATGGGATCATTGTTCTTCCAACAGCCTCTGAACAGTCTGTCAGTGTTCAGCCTGGAGAAGAAGAAGGCTGACATTCTCACACAAGTGAGTGGTCAGACATCAGAGTTTCTGGGGGGGGGGGGCAAAAGCAAAATGGGAAAATCCCCCAGGCTTAAGTTTGGACACCAAGTAATACAATATGGACTTGACATCCTGTTCCCTGTTCAAACCTTGCAAAGCCCTGAGGCCACTTCAAATGTGGTATATCCTAAAGCAACAGCTTGCCTGACTTACACCTGGACTCTGGGGATCTTACTTTGTGCCTTTACTGCCTCTGCTTGTGACAACTAAATGAACTCTAATGTCAGTCTTTTTACTGCTTTAAGAGCTGAATGTTAAGGAAGGTCTTGAGTTTCTCTGTTTGAGGAAAGCACATCATAAAGTGCTGACTTTCCTGATGGCCATCAATTTATATAACAGACACAGATAAAAACGTGGTGTCTGTAGTGTTTCTTTTGTGTGGTGTGGTGATCACATGTACTCTTGACATGTATAAGCTGTAGGAATTTCTCAGCGGTGCATAGCAGAAGTAGATCTAAACTGCATGGTACTGCTGGAAATGATTAAGGCACCACAATCAAACAACTCAAAACTGTGAGAGTAGATTCATAATCTGCAAAAGTAGCAGACTAATCAAGGGCTGCTTCTTAACCCTAGCAAAACAAAATCTATATTGTTTCTACCTACATGCCTCCAGCTCAGTCCTAAATCAGCTTCACCTGGAAATTCATGTAGTGCACCCGTAGGTGTAGTTGAAGTAGATATGGGTTCCTTCCTACCTGACTCTGGTGACACCCCTATTAGGCCCAACACACCAAGGTGGCAAGAATGACAGATTATTTTCTAGGTGACACATCTAGTTTAAAAGGCAATAGCACATCCACAAACAAATTATTTTAACAGTGCACCAGTTAGCAATAAGGCAAGGTGAGATATGCATGCAATGAAACCATACATCCACCCCCTTCCCCAGAACTCAACAGAAAAAGGTCTTGACATTCAAACATGCACAAAGAAGGCAATATCAATGAGCAGTAAAGCTTTATAATGCAGCAATACAAACACGGGAGAAAAATGCAATGTCATTAGGCAATAAAAGAGTTACAATACAGCAATACAGACATGAGAAAATGCAATGTCGTTGAGCAGCAAAATTTGAAGGCAACAGTACTAACGCAAGCAAAATGCAATGTCATTGAACAATGAAGATTTATAATGCAACAATACAAATATGAGAAAATGCAATGTCATTGAGCAGTACTAACACCCTCAATGCCCCTGATCAATTCTAAACAGACCAACTATGAAACACTCTATTATATCCTGTTCACTGGCCAGTGACTATTTACAGTCTTGCTGCCAGAATGATGGGGCCCAAATTGGAGCTCATATAGATCCCAGTTATTTGTAATCCACAAAGCATTTAGGGGGGAAATCCACAATCTTATAAAAATATAAAATGATGGCCAAAGCCTCTCACCACTCTGTCCAGAATATCCCAGTGACCAGGCACCGTGGTTCCTCTGATGAGAAAAGTAGAAAAATCACCTGCCAGAACTCTGGTAATCATCTATGGCTTCGCTGTAGTAGGTCCAAAGGAACTCCTTTCTTACTGAATCATATGCAGGCATGGAACTACTGGTTTCAGACTTATCTCCTGATTCCACAGAATACCATCATCCAGGATTTCAGCAAAAGACAGACACAATCTGTTACTTCACTTCCCTGTCCCCAAAGCACTAGAAAAGAAAATCTAGCCTTGCTGCAAGGCCCTTTTTCCCTTCAGCTCCCTGTTCCAGTCTTCCCTCCTTCAGCTACTGTTCCAGTCTCCTCTTTCACTTTCAAAATTGTCTTTTATATACCTGAAAATAGCCCCACCTTATGGTGTAATGAAAAACTACAGTATATTACTTCTACAATGAAATACAGTGGGAGCTACATTCATCTGAACTGATGTAGTCTCTCAAGATTCATTCCTTTCTCAATATAACTGTCAAAGAAGTTACAATTACTAAACTGTTTAAACAATGGATAACCAACTCAAACTTGATGTGTTCTTAGTCATTGCAATTACTCAATAGAATCAAGAGTTTTGACTGCTTCTACAAAGCTATACGTTTATTTTCAGCCCTGCTACATTCGGAACAGCAAACTATTTTTTCCTTCCATCATTTTAACTCAGCGCATCTCTTAATGGCATACCTTCATCCAATAACACAAAATGGAAAATGTATTTAATCATACTACATGTTCTGAAACTGGCCATCTTGGCAGAATTTATCACTGTTGAATATGGCCAACACCTTGCATCCATACAAAAATTAAGATAAATGCAAGCATGCAATCTAGTATAAGTTCTGCAAAAAGTGCATGAACCTATCCTATCCCTACACAAACTACCTTAATTGCTTTGCACTTGGTTAAGATATAATAATGATTTTTTTTCCCTCAAACTCTCCTTTACAATTTGCTTTATTTGGTTTATGCATTTCATTTTTATTATTCTACCAATAAAAAATTAAGCTGCATAGCCTGATTGAGTGCTGCCATAGATATATTTATCTCAAGGAAGACTTCTTGTGGCAACAGTCAACTCTTTCACAAGCAATATATGATAGCTTGTGGAGTGACTTCAGACCTAGGAGATTGCAGATCAGACCCTTACAAATTTAGAAATGACCAGTAGTCAGCTGCACATTTTCTCTCAGAATGTAAGGCCTACCAATACTGTAAAATGTAGAACAAGAACTTGACAGTAAGTATGTTTTATGAAAGTTGTGTCACCTTCAACATACTTTCCTGTTTTCTGAATGGAAATAAGGGCTATGGGATATATGTGTTTCTCTGTACATTCAGTGTAGGCAAATAGTTTGGTAGTTTAAAAGACTATTCCAATTACAATCTGAAAAAAAAAAATAATTTTATCTTAGTGTTCTGTTCAGCATTAATGTCCATCCATCACTATATGTAGTTATTTTTGTTTCAACTCCAAAATGGCCTGATGAGGTTTCCACACTGACGTAAATCTAGTGTGTGTGTGTGTGTGTGTGTGTGTGTGTGTGTGTGTGTGTGTGTGTGTGTGCGCGTGCGTGTCTTTGTCTTTTTTACCTTCAGAAATTACATTTTTGGCCATCCCCTTCTCTTCAAAGGCTGTTCTGTTCATTTACTTAGAATGGCAGTACTCAGGATTACTATTTATCTTCAAAATATCTGTACAGTGTCAGTAACTTTTTCAGTGGTACTCTGTGGTGTGTATTCTTTGTCATCTTTTGGCCATGCAGTAATAAACATACCCTTAACCTTTGGCTACAAACAGTAAAATGCATTGTGTTCTGTGAAAGCTATCAATAAGTCATTAGCAACTAGACAATCTTTCCTTCATTTACTCTATCAACCAGCAGGAATGTTCTTTCTCTCAGCTCTTCTGGGATTACTCAATGAAAGAATTGTGAGTCCCCAGAGATTCAAAAGGTATGGCCCCACCAGAAGGAAAGACAGAAGGGCTACAGACGCTTTGCAAAGTAGGTTTTTCTGGGCCATAAATATTTGTGTGTGCTTAACAATTTTTTGTATGAGACAGACAAATTCTTTAAGAAAGCACTGCAAGATCTCATGCACACAAATAAATATATCAACATATATAAACATCTTTAAATAACTATATTACTTTAAGAACATGCTGTTTTATTTTTCCCTTCGTAATATGCTAAAGGTCTGCTTTGTAATTGTGTGTTGATTGCAGACCACGAGGAACTGAACCACTGCAGTTGTAAACAAGGTATTCATCGATGTTTCTTTTTTTCTTTTTATAATTTATTTCTTTATTAAATTTTCTTTTAAGAAAAAAAACATTTACATGTTATTTATATATTTGTATTTTTTTTTTATTATTATACCACTATTATAGGCCCTGTATAGCTTGTTGCTTTTCCAACAGCACCAAACACCACTTTTCTGAATCACTCTTAAAGCTGTTTAGCTTAAGCATAGTTACTGGACATATTCCTGAGGCACAGAAAATGATTATCATTATGTCATTTCAAAAAGATGGTCCCACTCCATTCCCTGGACCTATAGAACCATCAGTATGACAAGCCTAATTTGCAAAGCCATGAAATGTACTATATCAGATCTCATAAGCTCCAATACAAAAAAATTGCTTTTGACCTGCAACAATATAGTTTCATAAAAGAAGAGTGTGTCTTTTTAATTTAGTAAACTCTTTTGAGAATGTCACTAAAAAGTAATAGATAACAGCCATGCAGTTCATACATGCATACATTTCCAAATAATTAACTATCTCTTTACTAATAAACTGCTGTCCAACACCGAACACAGTTTCCGTCCTAATCATAGTACTACCACCCTGATCAGTTTTACCAATACTGTAAATCAATACTGTAACAATGGCAACCTTGTCTCCACTATCTTCCTAGATCTCTCCAAGGCCTTGATATGGTCTCCCATTCCAAACTCATTACCACCCTCTCCGATCTCAGTCTAAGCCACTCCACTCTAGCCTGGTTTCAAGACTGTCTAGCCAACTGCCAACAGGCAGTAAAATGGGAAAACTTCCTATCTCCCCACCTACCTGTCTCCTTGTGGGTACCCCAAGGATCCATCCTTGGCCCTCTCCTCTATAACATATTTACCAACCAACTTCACAAATCTACCCAGCATGCCACACTAGTCCAGTATGCTGATGATTCCACCCTAATCTGTTCAGACCCATCACTCCCTCAACTCCAGAAATTCACATTAGAATTCTTCACTGCTGTCAAAACCTGATAGACAACTCGCAGCTAATACTCAACCCCCAGAAAATCCAGCTAATGATATTCCATCCCATAAGTGCCTCAGACCCCATTCTGCCATTCACAATATATTCAACTAATAACATCCCTATCACACCGGTCCAGAACACCAAACTACTAGGAGTTATCATAGATCACAATATGAAATTTGATATCCATATTGCACAGACAATAAAGAAAGTCCACAAAAAAGCTGGAACACTACACAGATGCAGAAAATACCTCACCAAGAACAGCAAAGCTACCATCGCAAGAACCCACCTGATCTCCACACTTCTCTATGCCTCCCCTACATTCATCAACCTAAATAAAGCAGACTTGACACTTGGTACAATAAAATAGTTACATTTACAACAGACTTCCCCTGCAGTACACATCACTGCCTAGCTATCAAGCAATTATCCTGACTAGAATTACCCAAACTGCTCAACTACAAACAGCTTTTAATAGCCAATCAAATCATTTATAATCCAAATAAAATTCTTCCATTACATGGACTACTAAAAAGCTATTCCAACAACCGCCTACTAAGATCCACCAACAAAGCACTGGTTGACATATCCAAAAGTAGAAATAGCTCTGGTGACTCCCTTTACTCTTCTACTATTGCAAACGTATGGAACTCCATCCCCCTAGATATTAGGTCCAACAAAAACAAAAATCATTCCAAAAAACTCCTCCAGACTCATTTTAACAAGTCTTGGACATGCAGTTGTTCTGTCCCATGTTAATCTTCTATGCAAACCTATAATCAGGACCCATTTAGATGCTATTCTCAAATATCTTAGTGTATTGTTTTAACCATTGTAGGAATGTATCCAAATAACTGATTGCAATGCCACCCAACTGCATTATATATTTTCTCACATAATGTTATTTTATGTTGTATAATTATTATATGCTTATGTTACAGTAGTATAGTGTTCTGAGTGTTTTATGGACTTTTTATTGTCTGTGCAATACCAGTATAATAGCTCCTGTCTTCTGTACTGTATTTTAGCAACTTGTGTATTATGTATTGTGTAATGTATTATCTTTATGTACTAATCTTTGTGGAGCTTTTCTCCTTGGGCCTCCGCTGAATATGGGATTCATGCCCAGTCAGACTCCCCTGGTAAACAAATGTAAAATAAATGACAGAAATAAAACTTCCAGCTCTCCACGTTGCTTTAAAACTTCTTAAATTTATTGAGTAAAACAAACGAAAGGTTAGCGCTTTCACGTATATTACTATACGCTTCTTCAGACAAATTAGATATGGAAGCAACTGCTTATTTATAGAGGCATAGCCAGTAGGATTAAACAATTAATCAATTAGAAACACAATTGGAAATCATTTAAACATTGTGATACATTCTAGAGAGAAAATGCTTTTTAAAGATGTAGCACTAAATACGATGTAAAACATTCATACAGCCTAAATATATGCTTAAAGGCAAATAAAAAAGTTGTTTAAAAGTATCAGACTTAAAAACTAGTTATTAAAACCACACTATCTTCCTTGTTCATTGCTTGCAAGATAATATTACAAATTTATAAAGCACTTAATTAATGATTCCTTAGAAACTTTCGGGTAATTATATTTGTAACCCATGAAAGTTAAGGACAAAATACAAGGAATACTTATCAAAATGCTTTAATATATAAATATAAATATATAAATATATATGAACATAAATATGTAAATATATAAGTAAAAATATATGACTATGCTAAGTGAATAAATTAATCATATATAAATATAGCCTTATGAATATATATAAATATATGAATACATTCATATAATGAAATATTAAATAAAATATTAAATGGAGTGGCTCTAAATGGTTGAACCTTCAAACTAGTGAAGATATGCATTAAACATTTTTTTAATAGAAGTAAAAAATATATATATAAATAATGAACAATTCTTTAAAAGATATTGGAGTATATTTTCCCCTTAGTGAACATATAAGGGATGCACCCGTATACTATGAAGAAATTTAAAAATGTCAAGCGATATAAATAGCTTCTGAAACTATTGCAATAAAATCTAAAACATAATTAATTCTGTCTTTTGACCAACTATAAATAATAATATAGTGTAGTAAAAAATGGACTGCTGAGGCAGTCTATATGAACAGTATTGAAAACACATACGTGAAAAACATAAAACCTTGAATATATACTGTGATGTCAGGTATTTAATATAAAAAATAAATAAATAACAGACTCATTTTAACAAGTCTTGGACATGCAGTTGTTCTGTCCCATGTTAATCTTCTATGCAAACCTATAATCAGGACCCATTTAGATGCTATTCTCAAATATCTTAGTGTATTGTTTTAACCATTGTAGGAATGTATCCAAATAACTGATTGCAATGCCACCCAACTGCATTATATATTTTCTCACATAATGTTATTTCATGTTGTATAATTATTATATGCTTATGTTACAGTAGTATAGTGTTCTGAGTGTTTTATGGACTTTTTATTGTCTGTGCAATACCAGTATAATAGCTCCTGTCTTCTGTACTGTATTTTAACAACTTGTGTATTATGTATTGTGTAATGTATTATCTTTATGTACTAATCTTTGTGGAGCTTTTCTCCTTGGGCCTCCGCTGAATATGGGATTCATGCCCAGTCAGACTCCCCTGGTAAACAAATGTAAAATAAAATAAATAAATAAATACAGCATAATCTAGATCTGGCCAAGGCCTTGGACATTAATATCCATGCTGGAATAGTAAATAAGTTTAAGGGCCTAATGTTGTAAGATAATTAAAGATTTAACTCCAGGGTAAAAAATCTTCCCTCTAATCCCTTACCTGTCTCTCCACCTAGACTCTTAACCCAACTATACTACCGCCACTACTAACCACAGTCAGAATTAGCTAGTTGTCTTTACATACTTTAACATCTTGTCTGACAACTTTGTTACTAATATTATAAACAAGAAACTATCTTAACGTGCAACATTTACTGTATATACTGCTGATAATCAATATATTGTTATCGTATTAAAGCCAACAACCTGTAATGTTGTTTACTAATGCTGCAACTTTGTATCTCTATCATGTACATGATGTGGAGCTTTTCTTCCCGGGCATCCGCTGAAAAAGGACCTGCGTCCAGTCGAAATTTCCCGGTAAACAAATGTAAATAAATAAATACAACACTCAGTACTCATTATTGCCAGATACCTGCTGCACTGCCTAACAGTGATTTGAGGTTAGACAAAGATCTCTATCTTGCTATCAGACTGTACATAAGATTGCTATGTTGTATCTTCCTAGACTAAGCCCTTTATCTTGGCACCGTCAGTATTCAGTACATCTATACTTCCCTATATGAATGCACATTTTAAAACATAATATACTACCTTCCTGCAACCATAATGAAATACCTTCTATAGCAAGATCACTACCATATATTTTCTATCTAAACAGAACAACATTATGCTATTGTCTCTCTTGTCTGATGATTGTCCAAATGATATTTTTCAAACCATGTAATTCTAGCTGTAAACATGCATATATTATGTTACTGTACAAATTGTCTCTGACCTCTGCCTAAATGCTATTATTCAGAGAATGTAAAAATGCTACCTAAAGCCACCTGTATGTATTTCAAGATGTTACTCTGTGTAAAAAACTGCCACTGAATGAAACATGTACGCATTCAATATTTAATTTAATGTAATGGTTTTCTGGAGCTTTTCTCTCACTGAGCCTACACTGAAAAGGGGTATTACACCTAGTTGGACTTTCTCATTAAACAGAAGCAAATAAATAAATAGAATATCAGATGCCAACTCAGAAAACAAAAAGGTTACTAATGGTGTTACTCAGGGCTCAGTACTGGGGCTTCTTCTGTTTATCATCTGCTTCTTGGATCTCTAAACCACTAAACTGTATATATGGTGACTAAATCTGTCAGTGACTCCAAGCTGGATGTTGTTTTTCCCTCAGCATCCAATATCATGTTGCGATAAGTTCTTTGGAATTGAACTGTAAGCTAATTTGTTCTGTCAGTAATGCCATACGCCTACCCAATAATTCAAAATTATCTGTTTCTAAATTAAAATGCAATACTGTACTATATATATATATATATATATATATATATATATATATATATATATTTGTGTGTGTGTGTATATGTATATAACTATGTTACTGCCAAAGTCAATGTAAATTTCTGTGTAAATAGTTCTGCATTCTGTTCTATGTTTAGTTGTATTGTCTGGCCTCTCTGGCCTGGGTTGTGACTGTAAAGGGTCCTTGGACTAATTCACCTACTCATTTAATTAATATTAAATAAATTGCAAAGACTAAACCATAAAAATGAATGTCATGTTAGAAACAGGCTTAAATTAAATGTGAAAGAAGTGTATTGCTATCACCTTTGGTAAACAAATCATGACAGGAGTTTACAGTACAGACAGCACCCTATGTCAGACTAATATGGTCATCAGATATCTCAGCATCTTCATAGAAAACTCCCTGTTTTCTGACCAGCATATAACAATAGTGTTTAGGAAATCCTATCTAGCTCAATTAATAACTAAAGGCATCTCTTCCTGGTCAAAAAAGTTATGATTTCTCTATACTCTGCCCTGATCAGACCAATTACAGAAGCCCCTTTTAGTATCAGTTTCTTTAAACATATCATACAGCTTGAAAGACCTCAGAGGTTTACAAAAAGATTACCAGACTTAATACTGTCAGCTACCAAGATAGGTTTGAAGTCCTGCTGCTGTACTGTCTTTCTTAAAGACTCCTGCATGGTGATTTCATAGGTTCATAGGTTCATAGGTAGGTACTAGGCTATCGGCCCTAGGGCCCATACAAGCCTAGCCAAAAAGTGTACCCTGGCTTTCGCCACCCAAGAAAATTATTTTCCTGTGCCCCTGTTGAGCAGAGCCACAGAAGTGATCCCCGGGGTGAATTTCCCATTTCCCATCCAATCATCAAGATTTTTCTTGAAGAGTGCTAATGAGGAGCTCTGTTTGACATAGATAGGTAGTCTGTTCCAGAGTATGGGAAGTCTCTGGGACAGGAATCTATCCCTCCAGCATGTTCTGTTTATTGTGTTGACAAGGTTTAGGTCCCTAGAGCGTGTAGCTCGGAGGAATTGGGATTTCTTTAAGTGGAGCTTGTCCAACAGCTCTGGGTTTGACATAGCTTTGTATGTTAGGCAGAGATCGCCACTGAGTAGGCGATATACGATGGAGTAAAGCTGTAGTTTTTTGAGATGGTCTGCATAGGGCATCTGTTTGAGGCCAGTAATCCTCATTGTGAGGTATTTCTGTGGTCTTTCCAGTTGTTGTAGATGTCTTGTGAGGTACATACTAAAAGGGGCGTTGTACTCTATAATGGGTCTAATGAGTGATGAGTAGAGGGGAACAATGACCTCTTTTTTTTCTGGATGAGAATCCTTTTGTGATGAGATGAGCCACGTAGAAGGATTTCCTGACCACTGTGGTGATGTGATTATCAAAGGAGAGACTACTGTCCACCTGTGTCCCAAGGTCTCTTATCACATTTTCGGCATTAAGTTGACTATCAGCTATGTGGTAGTTCATGGGTACAGAGTTTTTACCAAAGGGGATGACAATACACTTTTTAGCATTGAGTTTCAGGGCATGGCTTTGACACCAGGTATCTGTCTCAGTGAGGCCCTTTTGTAGTTTGTCCACATCGTTAGGAGTTTTGATTATGGCTCCTAGTTTGCAGTCATCTGCAAACTTTGTTAGCCAAAGACCTTCTGTGTTGGTCTGCACTTCAGAGAAGTAGATACCAAACAGAAGAGGACCCAGGACTGAACCCTGTGATACTCCACTTATCACTGGTTTGATGTCAGATTTGGAATCTGCTACTTTCACAGTGTAGGTTCTGTCCATGAGCCAATTGGCAACCCATCTTGTGACATAGAGATTTATACCTAGTTTAGTGAGCTTATCTATAATTCCAGAGTGGAGGATGGTGTTGAAAGCCTTGGCGAAATCTAGATAAGCTGTGTGAACCATTTTACCCTCATCTATGGCTTTGGTGACTGCTTCAAAGAAGTCAATCAGGTTTAGGAGACATGATCTGCTTTTACAAATCAAAACTGGGTAGGGTCCAGAGTTTGGAGATTACCAATGTCTTTGTTTATGAGTTCCACGATGATACATTCCATGGCCTTGCAGACCAGGCTCGTCAGGCTAATGGAGTGGTAGTTCCCGGGGTCCGTTGTGGCTCTCCCTTTGTGGAGTGGGATAACCATCATGGTGCGCCATTCAGTGGGTACAAAGTCTGTGGTGAGGCTATGATTGAACATGGTACTTAGGTAGGGTGTCCGTTCATTCTGTAGTTCATGTAGAACGCAGCCTGGAATATTGTCAGGTCCCATGGATGCTGTGTTCTTGGTTTTGGAGAGTGTGTTTTTTACCTGTGCAGCCGTGATTATAGAAACTTTGCATTCTTCCGGTATAGAGATGGGCCCTCTAGGGGGTGAGAGGGGGGGTAAAGTTAGCACTGAACCTATCTGCTAGGATGTTGGCAATATCAGTTGGTTCTGTATATTTAGTGCCATTGTGCTGTAACTCAGAGCAGATCTGACTGTTCCCATTTAGATTCTTGACATAGCTATAGAATGCTTTGTGGTTGTCTTTAGAGTCAGTGGCAATTTTGTTTTCGTAACTAGCTTTGGAGGATTTTATGAGGGATCTCAGCTTCTAACTGAGGTTGACCAGGGAGTTCCTCCAGTCATGGGATTTTACTCTTTTTTGCACCAGTTTCTTTCTTCTGTTGTAGACTTTGTTTATGGCAGAGGACCACCAGATTGGCTTCCTTTTTTGAAGGATAACATCTTGGTTCTATTCGGGATAGCATGATCCATGCACTCATGTAAGTGCTTATAAAGTGCATTTGTGTAGGATTCGGCAGTCATACCTCTATTGTCCGTTTGCATGGGTGTCATGAAGTTTGCCACTTCTGTCTTAAGAAGTGTGAAGTTGGCTTTGGAGAAGTTTTTTACGATGGTTTCCCTAATTGGGGGTGGGGTTGGGATGTGGATGTCTAGGTTGATTAGCTTGTGGTCGGATCTGACCAACGAGGAATTGACCTCTGGTGTGGAACACCGGTTTTCCATGTTGGTAATGACCAGGTCTAGGATATTGCTGACCTTGTTGGGGGTGTGAATAAGTTGATCCAAGGCATTGGAATTTATGAATTCTAGAAAACGTTGAGCAAAAGAGTTGGTACATGAGTAGTTTTCCTAGTTAATGGTGGAGTAGTTGAAATCGCCCATTATTAGGGTGTTGGGTTGTACCCTAATACTTTCCAGTGTATCAAGAAAGGAGGAGTGTGAATCCTGGGGCATGGTGGGGGGTCTGTAGCAAGCTACAATTTGGATTGCAGTCTTGCCCAGAGTTAGTTGCACTTGGATAATCTCAGATGCATTATGCTGTGCAACTAGCCTGGAGGTGTGGATATCCTTAATGAATATGGACACGCCTCCACCTTTAGTGCTTCTTTCTGGGTTAGGTGGCCGAAAGGTGTGGTATGAATTGAAGCCTGGTAATGCAGGGGTGCTCTCTGGAGCTTTGAACCAGGTCTCTGTCACTGCACAGATGTCAGTGTTCTCCATTTTAAGGAGTGCCTCGAGTGAGTGCATTTTGAGGTTTAGACTTCTAGCATTGAGTAGCATTATCCTCAGATTTTGCTTGCTTGTACCTGTTACGGTGGTGAATTTGTCATTTGAACCTTGCCTAAAATGGCACTATAGGGGTGACAAGAGCCTTAGCCAGTATCCGGAATTTGTAACTAGCATTCTGGGCTCATAAAGAACCATCCCTCCCTGATCTCCTACACTGCCATAAAACAAGTGGCTCTACAAACACTCAAACTAAAGACTTGAATTTCCATCAGCAAATACATAAGTCATACCATAGGTTCATAGGTTCATAGATTGGTACTAGTCTATTGGCCCTAGAGCCTATTCAAGCCTAGCCTTAACAATCCCCTGGCTATTTCCTCCCAGAATATTTACTTCCCTGGTCCCCTGTCTAGCAGGGCAACTGATGTGATCCCCGGGGTGAATTTCCTATCTCCCATCAAATCGTCAAGGTTCCTTTTAAAGAGGGCCAAAGAGGCGCTCTGCTTGACATGTATAGGCAGTCTATTCCAGAGTATGGAGAGTCTCTGGGTCAGGAACCTATCCCTCCAGCATGTTTTGTTCATTGTGATGACCAGGTTTAGATCCCTGGAGCATGTGGCTCTGAGGGATTGGGATTTATTTAAGTGTAGCATGTCCAACAGCACTGGGTTTGACATGGCCTTGTATGTTAAGCAGAGATCGCCTCTGAGTAGGCGATATGCGACAGAGTATAGCTGGAGTTTTTTTAGACGGTCAGCATAGGGCATCTGCTTTAGGCCTGTAATTCTTTTAGTGAGGTATTTCTGTGGCCTTTCCAGTTGTTGCAGATGTCTTGTGAGGTACATACCAAATGGGGCATTGTACTCTATAATGGGTCTAAGGAGGAATGAGTACAGTGGGGCAATGACCTCCTTTTTTCTGGATGAAAAGCCCTTAGTGATGAGGTGTGCCACATAGAAAGATTTCCTGACTGTTGTGGCTATGTGGTTATCGAAGGTGAGACCACTGTCCACCTGTGTCCCTAAGTCCCTTATCACAGTTTCGGTGTTTAGTGTACTGCCACTTATGTGGTAATTCATGGGTACATGTTTTTTCCCAAAGGAGATAACTATACATTTCTTGGCATTGAGCTTGATCCCATGGCTCTGGCACCAAGCATCTGTTTCTGTACGGCCCTTTTGTAGAATATCCACATCATTTGGGGATTCAATAATGGCTCCCAGTTTCCAGTCATCAGCAAACTTTGTTAGCCAGAGTCCCTTAGTGCTGGCCTGTACTTCAGAGAAGTAGATGCCAAACAAGAGCAGTCCCAGGACTGAACCCTGAGGTACTCCGTTTGTCACTTGTCTGGAGCTGGATTTTGAGTGGGCTACTTTTACAGTGGGTTCTGTCAGTAAGCCAGTTGGTAACCCATCGAGTGATGTAGGGATTAATGCCCAGCTTAGTAAGTTTATCTATGATTCCAGAGTGGGGGATGGTGCCGAAGGCCTTGGCGAGGTCCAGATAGGCTGTGTGGGCCACCTTACCCTTGTCCATGGCTCTGGAGACTGATTCGAAGAAGTCAATCATGTAGAGGAGACAAGATCGGCACTTTACGAAACCAAACTGGGTGGGGTCCAGTGTTTGAAGATTGCCAATGTCTTTGTTTATAAGTTCCATGATAATGCGATCCATGGCTTTGCAGATCAGGCTCGTCAGACTGATGGGACGATAGTTCCCGGGATCCAAGGTGGATCCCCCCTTGTGGAGTGGGATAACTGTAGCTGTGCACCACTCATTGGGCACAAAGCCTGAGGTGAGGCTATGGTTAAACATGACACTTAGGTGAGGTGCCAGTTCATTTTGTAGTTCATGTAGTACACAGACCGGGATGTCGTCTGGTCCCATGGATGCTGTATTCTTAGCTTTGGAGAGTGCGTTTTTACCTGTGTGGCTGTGATTACCAGAATTTGGCAATCTTTTGGTATTGAGATGAGCCCTTTAGGGGGTGAGGGGGGGTGAAGTTGGCACTGAATCGATCTGCCAGGATATTGGCAATATCCTTGGGATCAGTATATTTAATGCCATTCTGTTGTAGCTCAGAGCAGATCTGAGCATTGCCATTTAGATTCTTGATGACATAACTATAGAATGCCTTGTGGTGGTCCTTGGAATCTTTGGCAATTTTATTTTCGTCACAGCAAGAGGTTCTCTGGTTCGATCCTCGGCTGGGGTGCCTTCTGTGCGGAGTCTGCATGTCCTCCCTGTGGTCGCGTGGGTTTCCTCCGGGTGCTCCGGTTTCCTCTCACATCCCAAAGATATGCTGTAGGTGGCTTGGACACACTAAATTGGCCCTAGGTGTGAGTGCGTACGTGTCTGTGCCTTCTGTGGAAAGTTGGGCGCCAGGCTGGCAACTCGATACTTTAAAAAACACCACTGCCAATCATGAGCGGACGGTGATCCGCTGTGGCGACCCCTAACTGGGAAAAGCCGAAAGAAGAAGAAGAACTAGATTTGGAGGATTTTATGAGGGATCTCAGCTTCTTACTGAGGCTGGTAAGGGAGATTTTTGCATCCTGGGATTTTCCTCTTTTCTGCAACAGTTTCTTATTTCTGTTGTATAGTTTGTTTATGGCAGGAGACTACCAGATTGGGTTCCTTTTTTTGGAGGAGACCATCTTGGTTCTGTTTGGAATGGCATGATTCATGCACGAGTGGATGTGCTCATACAGTGCCTTAGTGTAGGATTTAGCAGTCGAATTTCCAGTTCCCGTCTGCATGGGTGTCATGAAGTTTGTCACTTCTGACTTGAGTAGCATGAAGTTGCTTTTGGAGAAGTTTTTTATGGAGGTTTCCCTACTGGGAGATGGGGGTGGGATGTGGACATCAAGGGTGATTAGCTTATGATCATACCTGACCAACGAGGGGGTGACCACTGGTGTGGAGCATCGATCTCCCATGTTGGTAATGACCAGGTCTAGGATATTTGAGCCCTTGGTGGGACTATGGATTAGTTGGTCCAGGGCATTGGAATTTATGAAATCCAAAAACTGTTGGGCAAAGGTGTTGGTACCCGAGTAGTTTTCCCAATTAATGGCAGGGTAGTTAAAATCACCCAGTATTAGGGTGTTTGGTTGTATCTTAATATTATCTAGTATGTTTAGAAAGGCGTAGTGGGAATCTTGGGGCATGGTGGGGGATCTGTAGCAAGCTACAATTTGGATTGCAGTCTTACCTTGTGTTAGTTGCACCTGTAGAATTTCAGATGCATTGTGTTGGGCAACTAGCCTAGAGGTGGGAATATCCTTGGTGAATATGAACACTCCTCCCTGTTTAGTGCTTCGGTCCTGGTTTGATGACCGAAAAGTGTGATAATAGTTGTAGCCTGGTATTGCAGGGGTGATCTCTGAAGCCTTGAACCAGGTCTCAGTTACTGCACAGATATCGATTCCTCAGTGCTTTCTCTATCTTTGAAATAATCTTCCATTACACATAAAATAGCATGACACCCACACTTTCTTTAAAGCACACTTTAATGATTGGATGTTACCCATAAATTCAACTTGGGCCTAACTTTTTTTTTTCTCCTGCAGGTAGGAGATGCCCTGCGAGGTTGGGAAAATTCCAAGGTGTCTATAGTCTATGGACTGACTCTGTCTTGGAAAGTCTATGAAACTTACATTTACAAAATGTAACCTGTCCCTCATAATTAGAGAGAAACAGCTGTAGTACACGAACAATGAAACATATTTTGAGTTTTAAACCTGGCTGTGAAACATACCTCTCAACTGTCCATAATTTTGCAGAACATCCCTGATTTTGTCTCATATTTTCATCCAGTCCCACTTAAAAGTTTTGATTTTCTGGTAAATCACGAAGGATTGCAGTCACTCAGTCAATAATGCCAGACATTAATGTTGATGTAAAACTTGTTGTTCTATTAACTTTTTAAATGAATTGGAGTAATATTTAAAATGTCTCCCTCATTTTGGGTCCTTGCCCCACACACACACACACACACACATTTTTTGAGTGGCATTGTCCAGAATTCTTGTGCAAATAAGTTGAAGAGTATGCTGTTGTGAAATGTCAGATAATGTTGAAATAAGTACAAGTATGGACATTTATCATTCAACCTTATTAGAAGAATTCTGCTTTTCATGTAGAATGTAGTTTACCTCAGGTTTCTAAGTGTCATACCTCTCAGCTGTTATGATTTATGTATAGTGCTATGAATTTTGGCCTCAGTTTTGCTTTGCTCCTACTTAAATTTACTGATTTTCTTTTGCTTTTCCTCGAAGGGATAGACACATTCTGTTGTATAGTTTGCTCATGGCAGGGGACCACCATAAGTAAATAACTGAAGTACAAAAATTCTTAGTCATAGGTAAGTATTAGACCAGCTGTCCTTGTGGACCATTTCCCTTTTTGTGCTTGATTTAATCTATCCCATTTGGTTAGAAATTGGCCTTATCCATCCTATAATCAATAATTACATATTACCCCTAATGGGAATAACTTGGATAATACCATAGATAATTTGAGGGGACCCATGCATGGGATAAAGCATTTTGGTGCTGCCTATGCCCATTTGTAGTACAGGGAGCAGTTCTGGAGTAAAAGTTCTATTTCCCATCATAGATCAAAATTGCACTTCAGTATGGACAGGTATGAACTTTTTTTATGTGGATGGGAAGTCTTCTGCTCCACAACAGCAGCAGTATCCTCTGCAAGATATACCTGTCCCTCCAAACCATGCTGTTGATGTTGCAGAAGAGGTTTAGATTCCTAGACAGAGTACTTCTGATGCCATTTGACTTTCTGATGTGCAGTAAATCCATCAGTATTGGGTTAGATAATGTCTTGTATGGCAGACACAGATCACCTCTCAGCAGTCTGCAGGATAATGAATTACTAGCTATATGAGGTCTAGTAGCTAAAGAACTTGTTGTGTCTTTCGGCTTTTCCCGGTTAGGGGTCGCCACAGCGGAACTCCGGTCCGCTAATGATTGGCAGTAGATTTTTACGTGCTGGCTTGCCGGGCCTAACGCACAACCTTCAACAAAGGCACGCCCATTCACGCATGTCGCCATACAGAAGACGCTCTAACTGAGAATCGAACGGGCAACGTCTAACTGTGAGGCGGTCTAGTAGCTAAAGAACTAATATTCCAAAAGTAAAGAACTACTCTGAGCCCTCTTCTATGATTTTAAAATGTAGTGCTAGGATTGTTAATGCTCAAGGTTGAGAGGTTCCACTACAGGATGTTTAATGTTTTACACCGTAGAGTCTAACTTCATTGGGTCTTTCTGATAATTTTTTACTGAATGGTTTATCTGATAATTTTTACTGAATGGTTTATCTGTGTGCCTATCCTTTAGTTTGTATGCTAAGTGTGTATTGTAAAATGTAATTTGTCTATTATTTGATATAATTTCTCTTCTTGCACGTTATGATAAATGCTAATCTGTTAATACAAGCTTTCATCACCAAAATGTGGACAATTCACGCATAATGTGGAAAATTGGCAAATATAGAACACTGACTAATAACAACATACTAACACTTTCAACAAGGAAGTTCTCAAGCTCACACCATTGTTAAAAAGTGTTATTTATTCTTACATAGGGTTAGTTTGATGAAATTTACCATGGATTAATATCGGCATGCTCGTCAGAATAAGATGCATTTCTGAGCTACGAAGTTTAATAAATCGATTCGTATTACTGGTTATGAGCTCTTAGCAATAATAGCCTTCTTTGTATTACTTTCTATCACTGTAATTATTCATATAAATCTATTTACAGCAGTCCATAGGCTGCACAGTAGCAAACCCCGCCCACACACTATCTGTATACACATCCCTTTCTTTTCATGAGTGCTTTACCAGTCTCCACAAATGACATTTATACACACCAACAAGTGACATGCAAGGCCGTCTTTAACTACTATTAGCAATGCAGTACTCTAAAAGCCACTAACAAGAAAACTATTTGGTACTTTTAACACTTAGTCATTCGTAACTCCATTTCAATTATCAGAACCCTCTCGGTAACAGAGTTGTCACGCATGCCTACTATCATCAACAGGCGTACTGGTGTTTAAACACATTTTAAATATTGTTTACAAAGGGCATTTCTGAGCGGTTAAATATGCAAACTGTATGTTCTACTTTCAAAATAGAGTGCAATGTATTCAACACAGGGTAGTCTGCGTCACTTGATTTAAAAATGGTGTTCACTGTCTTGGAAGAGAAAAAGAAAGTCACATAGCTGTGGTCTTTCCACAGTAGGCAAGCATTAAGCAGAGAAGTTATTTAGATGCTACAGTAATGGATAAACCTGCGGGGCTGCAGGAGGAAAATGTGGTTAAAAGACGTCACTGAAACTTTCTCCGGTGTACTTTATCGTTTGTCATCAGCAGTGATTAAAAGCAAATGGTCATTATTTATCAAACACGTACTAGGAAGCTAGAAGTCCCTGCTGCAAGTACAGCAGATGCATAATGTAAGCAGTGACTCCTTGAGACATCAGAAAACAACAGCATATGACGAGTAAGGGGAGGGGAAGGCATGAGCATATTCCCCGCCCGCAGCAGACAAGTGTTAAAAACCTCGAAGGGCAGTTTCAAACCATTATTACTGGAGAAAACGTAATTAGTGGTACTTAGTGTTACGTATGTAAAGGAGTATTAGTGGCTCTGTAACTGTAT
The DNA here is from genome assembly GCF_019279795.1 of Protopterus annectens. Taxonomy (NCBI): domain Eukaryota; kingdom Metazoa; phylum Chordata; order Ceratodontiformes; family Protopteridae; genus Protopterus; species Protopterus annectens. The sequence continues at coordinate 439,656,304 of NC_056734.1, read as the reverse complement.
GTAAACGTTGTTGAGGGAATTTAGAAGCTGAAACTGAAAGCATCGGTCGAAAGGTAAGTGAATCGTTATACATATCTATTTCGGGTGTATCAATGTCCTTCGTTGATGGATACCTGGCATAAGAAATTGTGCTTGTAGTATCCTCTACGAGTACATGACAAAGATAAACACAACGTGTTTTAGAAAAAGTGTCACATTTATTGAGCTAATCTTGAAAGAGTGGAGCGTTGCTTTTATAGATAATGGGATGGTATAATAAACGAGGTGGAACTAAGAGTCTCGAACCAATGTTGGCTGATTAAAGGATGTAAAAACGTGTGTGCATTTTCATTTGAAATGTTATTGTTAACTTAGGTGGGAGAGAATCTGAAATTCTCTTACATATATATCTGTAGGACTGTAGCCAGAATTTTTGAAAGCTGTACACACGAGTCTTATTGTTAATTCAAGACCCCCCCCCCCACACACACACACACACATATATATATATATATATATATATATATTGCCCCCTGCTATATAACTGTTGTGTATATAACACTAAAAATGCAGCAAACATACAAAAATGTTACATTGATAGCCAAAAAGAGGCAGGACATGTGGTGCAGCTGTGAGTGGCAACATTTCTTAAAAACGGCGTAACTGTACACATTTTAACTGAGTATAAATATTAGTCTATATTCTTGTGCGTTTATTCTACTCTGTATCCTTCGCAGCTTAAATGGGGGTTCTCAAACTAATAGTTCTGTTAACAACTTTGTTTTCTCTTGACTGTCTACAAATTAGATTTGACAAGTCTCTCTCTCTCTCTCTCTCTCTCTCTCTATATATATATATATATATAGATACACACACACACACCTTTTACACAGACAAAGCTATGCCGTAAACACTGCAATAAAGATTAAGCCAAGCTAAAGTCTTTACAGTGTAATACTTTCGACCTCCAGTAGTGGAGGCTTATGGGATATATGCAAAGGATCCGAATGTTTATATTACAATGACATCCAAATGCCTGTTGCCTTGAAGTGCATGGCTCTGAGTCATACAAAGTCTGTAATTATAATGAGGAAGCAGAACACCAGTGCAGCAGTGCATGCTCTAAACACAGTGGGTTACATTTTCCCCCTGTTTGTCACACAATTATCATTCAAGAGCTCAGAAGGATCATAAAGTCTACAACACGGGTCTGTACTCTGAATACCTAAAATATGAATATCCCAATAAAATGATTTGTTTATGAATATAGAAGGCAACTTGTGACGATGTAATATTTGTCTGTGTATGCATATGTGTATATCTCAAAAGGCTGGCTAGTTGTTTAGCGGTATCAACTGTTTTTTTTTTTTTTTTCTGCTATTGTGGTTTCCTTCAACATTCTGGAAATATTCTGTTTTATTAGCTGCATTAAAGTTGACCATTTTATATATGTTGTATTTATCCTTGCTGTTGTGGTCCAGGATATGATTGAGAAGGACGTTTCAATTACAGTTAACTGACACAAATAATTTAAAGTTAATTAATTTGCACTGATAGTTTGATAAACTGTTTAAATGTCAGTGTGCTAATCTGTAAATGGTTGTTTAAAAGATAACCTGCATTTATTTTGCAGATGGTAAATTGCAGTGTCTGGGACCCTTTACTGTTTTGTATAGAAGGTGGTTGCACTTAAATGAGGCATTACACTGTTGAGGGGGAAACCTTTTCTGAGGTCAGGATTAAGTGAGTAGTTTTGAAACTGGGCTGCTTGCAGTAAGGAAGTTCATAAGTCAATCCATGCACTGAAATAATAAGTGAATAACCTTGGTGTTGTGTAAAACTGCATCCATTACCTTATAAAATGAAGTGTTTAACACTTTTTTAAATGAAGTTATTTATTAAAAAAATAGCATCAAAAGCCACAGGAAAGGGTAGACATATTTTGACAGTACAAAATATTGTATGTGATAATGAAACAAAATGGGGTTATGCAGGGCATCCCTTCTGGAAATGCTTTTTTAAGGCTGCTGTTTATTAATCACTGGGTGCAGTGTGATTAGTGGAATGGCAGAGCTTGATTAAAAGATTTTTTTCTTTCAAAAATCCTAAATGTTGCAGTCATGTTATTGGTACATAAGACCCAGCAAATATCCTTGACAGAACTTCAGTTAAGAAAAGGTTTGAGATGCTCAGAATCCTTGTGTGAGGGGAGAAATGTGGAATTTTTATGCTGCCTGTTCTCACAATTAGGCTTGCAGTAGCTGTCAGTTTTTCCATCCCTATGCAGCTCATAATTACTCCAGTAACAGAAATTCATGCAGCAGCATTCTGCATTGCAGCATTCTTTATATGTTATTTGGGTATTGTTTATCTGTAAAGCTAATGATGTAGCACCTGGATTAAGGTGGTTGTGAGATGTTTAACTGGAACTTGGATGCTTGGAACAAACTTCCCCTTGACTTACGTTCAATCTCCCACACCTCACACTTTAAAAATGAACTAAAAGCTTATTTTCTCAATTCCAGAACCTGCCATTGCCATGAACCTACCTAGTCTTCCTTCCCTTTATGTACCCTCAAAAGGACCATACTTAGTACCTCATTACACCTTTCTCTCCAATGTGTCTGCTATGCATTTGCACAATTTTATACAAACAAAAAATGTTCATTGTTGACCTATTGTTCTATATGAATGTAAAATTGTTACTTAGCTTCTTTTTAATGCAACTTTAACTTTATGCATGTATCCCAACATATGTGAATCGTTTTGCTATAACTGCTATTATATCAATATTGTTTAAAATTGTACTTGTTTTAAAAATGTGTTGCTGGAGCTTTTCTCCTCTGGTCTCCACTGAAAATGGGCCACAAGCCCAATTAACAACAAGTGTAAGTAAGTAAGTAAATAAACAAATAAATAAATAAACTGCATTCTTTCGACTTGATTTTGATTCCCTCCGCCTCCCTTGCATGTTGTGTGCCCATTAACAAGTCATTCATACCTGTGTGCCTAGTGGGCATTAGCTAGTTTAAAAGTTGAATGAATAACTGTAAATACATTTCAGTGACTGGTTGATCCCCCCCCCCCCAATATACACTTGATCATAGACTAACCGTGTGTAAGTTATTTGATGTGCCCCAATTACTATAGTGCCTTATTATTCTGTCCATATATTTGTATTGTGTCTAGCACAACTTCCCTTTTTGTGCTAAAATAACCTACCCCATTTGGTTATAAATTGGCTTTCCCATCCTGTGGTCAACAATTATATATTGCCCCTAATGAAAACAACTAACTGTGATCATACCATAGATAATTTGAGGGGACACATGCATGGTATAAAGCATTTAGATGCTGTGTCCATTAGTAGTACAGTGGGCAGTCATGGGAGTAAATTTTCTGTTTCCCATCCATATATCTAAGTTGTGCTTGAATATGGACAGGGATAAACTGTTTTATGTGGATGAGAAGTCTGTTCCACAGCAGCAGTATTCTGTGCAAGATATACCAGTTCCTTCAAACCATTCTGTTGATGTTGCAGAAGAGATTTAGATCCCTATAGTGAGTAATTCCGATTCCATATGACTTGCTGATGTGAAGTAAATCCGTCAATAAAGGGTTGGAGGATGCCTTGTATGCCAGATACAGGTTACCTTTTTGCAGTCTGTAGGATACAGAGTGTAGTGATAGGGCTTTGAGTTGGTCCACATAAGACATGTTTAGACCTTGCATCCTTTTAGTAAGGTATCTCTGTAGGTGTTCAGTTTGTGTCTGGACAGATACTTGCCAAAGGGGGTATTATATTCAATGATTGGCTTAATGAGGGCTAAGTAATAAGCTGCATAATAGAAGGATTTTCTTACAATAGTAAACACATTGATCAAAAATTAGGTCACTGTTCACATTTTTTGTTGTTTGTCTTTCGGCTTTTCCCGGTTAGGGGTCGCCACAGCAGAACTCTAGTCCGCTAATGATTGGCAGTTGTTTTTTATAAGTTTCCCAAATCCCGAACAACTAGGTTAAATCTTGGGTATGTATTGCTGATGTGCTAGTTCCCTCGGGTAAATGAATTTCCAAAGGATACAATAATGCATTTTTTCAGTCCATGATTTTGGCACCAGTTATTTATTTGAGACAAACCTTCTTGCAGGATGCCTAAGTCATTTGGGGATTCAGTGACTGTTCCTGCCTGATGACATTAGTGACCACACTTTAACTTGCATCATAAGACAAAAGAATGTCACTACTAATACCCCAACCTTTAGGATCTCACGTAGTAATAAACTTTTTAACTCTATCCTATTTAAGACTGAACTAAATGCCTGTAACTGGAACCCTCTAAAAACTCTTCCACTTGAAGAAGCTGTTAAATATTTTAACACCAAATTCTTAACAATCCTAGATAATCATGCACCAAAACGAACCATCAGAGTTAAATCTAAACCAGCCCCCTGGCTAACTAAAGAAACAAGACAAAAAATGTTATAAATGGAGAACTAGCAAATCTCCCTCGGATCAACAGACCTTTAGACACTTAAGAAATAGTACCAAAAAAGCCATTCTTTCAGACAAAAAAAACTACTATAGTAATCTCCAGCAAGTGAATCACAATAATCCCCCAAAATTCTGGTCAACCCTAAATAGACTTCTTCACCCTGGACAGATTACCACTCCCTCCCCCTCTGGGTCTGAAAATAATTCATCCCATGAAACTGCCAATGCCTTCAACTCCTTCTTTACTGACACCATCAATTCACTGGCCTCTCACCTTTCCATTGACAATTCTAGCATCCCTGATCTCACATCTTCTAATCTACCAACCTTCAAAGTACAACCCATCTCTACCACCTTTATCCAAAAACTTAAACCTTGTACCCCCTCTGCTGACCAGCTTCCATCTGAATTCCTTCAAAAAGCAGCTAATGAAATAGCCTATCCCATATCCATTCTTATAAACAGAACTATTAATGAAGAAACCATACCTGATATCTGGAAAATCTCTCACATCACACCCTTACATAAAGGAGGTAACTCCAATGAATACTCTAATTACAGGCCTATAGCTCTCTTGTCTCCACTAGCAAAAATTATGGAAAAATGTGTTCACTATCAGTTAATGAGTCACTTAACTAAACATAACATTCTAACTAACTGCCAACATGGCTTTAGGCCTTTTCATAGTACTACCACTGCTCTCCTTTCCTTTACGGACTTTATCAACAAGAACCACAATAATAATATTCTATCATCAGCACTCTTTATTGACCTGTCCAAAGCCTTTGATATGGTCAACCACCCCCTGCTCATAAAAATTCTGGAATCTCTTTCTTTAGAACCCAAGGCTATCCACTGGTTTACTTCCTATCTCACCAACAGGAAACGGGCAGTCCTCTGGGATAACAAAATCTCTTCTTCTTCCAATTTCACTTGGTGTCCCCCAAGGCTCTATTCTCGGACCTCTTCTAGTCTCCTTATTTATAAATGACCTACAAGTAGCTATACCCCTAGCCACATGCATACAATATGCTGATGACTCCACACTTATTTGTTCTGCTAAAACCATCTCTGAGTTACAAACAATTACTCAAAATGCATTTTACACAGTTGAGGCATGGTTCTTAAAACGCTGTCTACTTTTGAATGCTAAAAAACAAAACTCCTCCTCTTTAAGCCCACTACTAGGTCCCCCACATTAGATTTCTCTATCTCATCCAGTAATGGCACCCTTATATCCCCTGACTCTACCACCAAGCTGCTAGGTGTCACGATTGACAACAGCCTTACCTTTGATAGCCACATCAATAATACCATTAAAACTGTAAACAGAAAATTGGGCTCCTTCTACAGAATTAAAACATTCTTAACCCCTACAGCCAAAGTTACACTTGCCCACTCTCATCTTATTTCCACTCTTCTCTATGCCTCACCTATTTATACTAACCTGAAGAAAAATAATCTCTCTAAACTGGCTAACACTTACAATAGTATCGCTAGATTTGTTACTGGTAATCAATTTAGAACTCACCACTGTCTGAACCTACAGCAACTTCACTGGCTTGAACTAAAAAACATGTTGTTTCTTTCCCAACTTACCTTTGTCCATAGGGTATTCTATCAACCTAATAACACACCTGTACTTTCCAACCTTTTTACCCCTTACTCTAACCTCAATTCACTTCGCTCCTCAAGCAAACTTCTAACTTTAACTAAATCTAATAACTTTGCTGGTGACTCCCTTTTCTCCAACACCATTGGCAAATACTGGAATCATCTTCCTATTGAACTAACTTCCATTCCATCTCCTGCTCTTTTTAAACAAAAACTTAGAATTTACCTTAAAAAAAACACTGGTTATGCCCCTGCTTTAACCCTGACTAAAACTCTGGCTTCCACAATTTCCTCTCCTTTTCTCTCTCCCTCTCCTTTATACCTTCTCATTACTTTAGTGGTATACTACCTCCACTTTAAAAGTTTTTCCTCTCAACTATCCTCACTCCAAGTGGTAACTCTTCTAATCCACAAATAATGCAGATAGTATATGAATTTAACTAATTTTTTTACTCTATATTTACTATTAATGTCTTTTCTTTTTACACTATCTTTTTATGTCTTAAATGTTAAATAAAGTTGTGCTTTTTTTATATGATATGCATGTTGAATCCTATGAAGTAATATTGTATATTGTCTATTCCCACCATATATTATTCTTTTCATTTTTTGCATATTATGTAACTGTTTTGTCTCTGTGTTGAGCTTTTCTCCCCGGGCCTCTGCTGAAAATGGAAATATATCCAGTCAGACTAGCCCGGTTAACAAATGTAAAATAAATAAATAGAGTTAATTTCCCCTGTTTTGATTCTGTGAGCCAGTTGGCAGTCCAGCAGGTTTTTGGGTTTATTCCCAGTTTGTTTTTTTACTATGCTTGAGTGGGGAGTTGTCAAAAAGCTTTGGCAAGGCCGAGGTATGCAGTGTGTACCTTTTTGCCTTCATCCATTATTTTGGTGACCTTTTCAAAAAAGAAATTCACCAGGTTGAGTAAGCATGACCTCCCCTTGATGAATCCATACTGAGACAGGTTCAGTGTTTAGAGGTTCCCTAGGTCCTAACTGATTAATTCCAAGTTTTTCCATGGCTTTGCCTATTAGTCTGGTCAGACTTGTGGGTCTGTGGAAGGTTCTCCATTATCCAGGGGAATGACTGTACCTATTTGCTTGGTACAAAACCTGTTTAGAGGCTGAAACTGAACAGTGTTGTTAGGGTATGGTTAAATCATGCTTCATGCTATTTAAGATGCATCCAGGGATATTGTTAGGACCAGTCAATGCAGTATTTTTGGTTTTTGCTAGCACTTTTAGGACTTGGTCTTGTGTGATAGCTGGAGGTGAGCCAGTTTCAGGTACATCTTGAGGGACAGGCAGGGTGGAGGGATGGGGTAAAGTCAGAGCTTAATTTATTGTCCAGTAGGTTTTCCGTATCTTCAGCCTCACTGTAGGTAACATTGTTCACAATCGGCTCAGTGCATTGCTGCATTCTGCTTTTCAGATTATGAACATTACTAAAAAAATGCCTTGTGATTGTCTTGGGCTTGGGTAGCTCTTTTAGCCTCAAACTTGACAGGATTTTTATTAAGGCCCTTAATTTTGGGTTCCTATCACGTATAACTTTTACATGTTTGAACCTCATATGGTTGAGACCATAAGTTCGAATTTGTAAAAGTTCAAGTGTTTGAATGGAAATCTCCGGTTTCCATTTTGTTCAATGGGGTGCGATCTCTGAGTTGGTATGTTTAAGTAGTGGGGGGTGTAGGGGGCTTGCCCCCCTGCTTAAAACAGTTTTTGATTTCCCTTTTTTTATAGTCGAAGTTTTGTAACTTCGAACATATATGTTCGAAGTTATAAGACTTCAACTATGTGATATAGACCCCTTAATTTTGTTTCTCAGTGACAAGGACTGTAACATTCTGGGAATTGCTCTTACTTTTGGTCAAAATTATTTTCCTTTTATTGTAAAGCATGTTGATATTATGGTTCCACTATGTGGGTTTGTTTCTGGGGTTTGCCCTGCACTTGTTCCCACTGGATACAGCTGCATCTGTACAGCTGTTTACATGCTGGTATAGTGGGGTGATGTGCATTTCTGTGTATTCAGTGGAGTGGGGATTTAAAGATTGATAATGTGTCACTTAGGAATAGGTAGTTTGTCTTGAAGTGAGTAAAGGTACCTTGGGTGGAAAGATCTCTGGTTTCACTTTTATTTTGAAGGAGTCTGCTTTATGGTCAGACCTAATGGATGATTATGATGAAAGACACTCCTATATTAGTAAGGACAAGATCCAAGATGTCATTTCCCCTAGTGGATACTCTTGTTTCAGGGCTTTTGTATTGACAAAGTCCAGGAGTCTGTGCTTGTACACAAGTGGTGGTGCAGGTTTCCCAGTCTATAGTTGAATGGTTTAGATTACCAAGGAAAATGGTATTGGGATTAATACTGAGTGATTCTAGTTCCTGTAGATAGGTATTGTGGCTTTTTGTCATAGCGGGAGTTCTATAGCTAGCTGATATAGGTTTGGGACCATTCTGACGATTATTTGGACATAAAGTAACATGATACACTAGATCATCTTTACCAGCATTGATGTGAGATGCGAGTCTCTTCTGGATGCAGATTGATACACCTCCCCCCTTTTTTCCCCTCTTGCGCAGTAACTGGTTTAAATGTGTAAAAGGCATTATAGCCGTGCACAGCCGGAGTGCTCTACACTATTTTAAGCTATGTCTGTGACTTCAGAGGCATCATTGTCTTCCAGGGTGAGAAAGGCTTGTAGGGAGTGGAGTTTCTTGTTCAGGCTCCTAGCATTGATAGTGACCCCTTCATATTTTCCTTTGCTTGTATCATGTTAGTAAGTTTATTAGCTTGGCATTGCCTTAAAAGCCACTATGGGGTGGGCAATGTCCTTGCCAATAATCAAAACTCTAAAGGATTCAGATGTAGGCTATCTGGCAAAGGAGTGTGATCTGTCGATCATATTCTCCCAGGCTGGCAATTTGAACACCCTATGAATGACACCAAATGCTAAGCCAGTTATTGAAGTCGGTTATTTTTTTGCTCATATCGCAACATCATCTTTGGAGAAGGTAGAATGCTGCTCAGTGGTAGGCTCATACATGTTTTGGACATACAGCCTGAGAGCTCCATCATGTTTCCCTTCATGATCCAGGGAGGTACACCTCAAGCTCAAGTCACTTAACCAGCATTAACTGACAAGTCGTATTGGTGCTTACATTTCAAGCCCTTGAAGAACTTTGATCTGACACATCCCAGCATCATACAAGCAACTAACCATCACTCTTTGTTCAGCCTGGTAAGAGGCATGTTTGTACGTATTACAATGGAGTCGCCTATAACAAGAATGTTTGGGTGGATTGATGGTTGCCTGTGGTGCTCAGCAGCATCTGTGACTTTGGGATGACTAGTGCTATGTAAGGAAGCAGGCTCAATATGCTGAGTGTGCTTTGTGCCTTTTTTTTTTTTTCAGTCTGAGTTTTAGTCAAGTTAATTCATCGTATGCTGAGATTCTAAAAATTAAGTGTATTGTGATGGCCATGGAGAAGTGTAACGTGTGCTATACTGCTGATGATTTTAGTGTTCGAGTTTACTGTGTGTGAGTTTTTGCCCTTAAGTACATTATATATGTACATCTCTCACAAAGTTGTTTTATGTTGTTTAAGTAATGAGACTATTCGTACCTGTCTGTCAGGCTGGCTAGAGAATTTGTGGGTAAGTGCTGGTCCATGGTACAGACAGGAATGACATTGGGGGGCAGAGGTAACTGTAACTGCTTGGAGTTTGGTTTTAGAATAATATTTAGATAGCCTTGCTACTGAGTATTTAAATTTCAATACAAAACAACTAACTTGGAAACCTTCTTCTGCCATCAGCAAGAATCATTATAACTAATTTAAAAAAAAAAAAAAACCCTCACTAATGTGATATTAAAATCTGTGCAAGCAGTATCGGTATGCTCAATTTTTAATCAAAGGTCTATTAGCCTGGTGAGCGGATTAGAATAAAGGGAGAGACTTTGCAAACCAATATGTAAATGCTTATTGTCAACAGCCAATAAACAGGGAGAGAATTATGTTAAATTATCGTAAGGGGCAGGTAAAGTACAGTTGTGTAAAATCTCACCATAATGGTAGATGTCCTTGTTTTCACCGCTGCAGTATTCCTTACTAATGGGATTCCCCATCTTGAATCCTTCCATCCGGCCAATTTACAAAAGTCTACTGTTGCTTTAAGGTAAGCTGAATGTCAACTGCGCACTCTTTGCGTAAGGTAGGGCATAAAGGTGACGTTTAGGCGTACCATCCTCAGACAGATTGCCCCAGTAAGAACAGCAGTTCAAGGAAAACCAAGGAGAATCTGCACAGACCGGAAGGGAAAAAGACCAGGAGGATGGAGTGAGGGAGTGAATACTGCAGCGATGAAGGCAAGGACATCTACCGTTGTGGTAAGATTTTACACAACTGTACTATGTCCTTACATTCGCTGCTGCAGTATTCCTTACTAATGGGAGAGTGCCAAAGCTGAAAAAGAAATTTAGGAGGAGGAAGCAGCAGAGCCCTCCAAGAAGCCATGAAGAATGGCAGCAGCACAACCAGCTCTGGCTCTGGAGATGCCATCCAACAGGTAATGTTTGGTAAAGGTATGCACAGAAGTGTAGGTAGCAGCTTCAAGAGTAGAATTAGTGTCTAAGCCTTTGAAAAAAGCACCAGAAGAAGCCACAGCTCTAGTGGAATGAACTTTATAGAAGAAGGAAGGCTCTTGACATGAAAAGTGTAACAAAAGGCAATCGCCTATGAAATCCAAGTGGAACTAGTTTGCTTCGAAACAGTCAAACCTAAAGACCTAGGATGAAAGGAAGCAAGTAACTGATCAGACCTTCTGATAGCTTTAGTTTTATCCAAATAAAATCTGAGCTGTCTATACACATCTAAGGTATGCATCATCCTCTCACTGTCAAGATTGTGGAAAGGGAAAAAAGTAGGCAAATAACAGACGGACAGCTCATTAACCACCTTGGGGATGAAAGAAGGATTAGTACGCAAGGACACCCTGTCGTCATGAAATATCAAAAAAAGGTGGACAAGCCATAAGGGCTTGCAACTCAGACACCTGTCTGGTAGAAGTAAGAGCTAACAAAAGAACAGTCTTCCAAGAACAATGTTGCAAGGATGCTGAAACAGCAGGCTCAAAAGGAGCCTGAGTCAAATTTTCCAGAACAAAATTAAGATCCCAGGGAGGAGGAACAGGATTACTGGGAGGTCTAATATTAAATATGCCTTTTAAGAAATTGCTTAGCCTCAAATTTAAGTTAACAGGGGAGTCGAAGACGGACAAGCATAAAGAGCTGATGTGGGCCTTAATAGAAGAATAGGCCAAGCCAGCATTGAGCAACTCACGCAAATAAGAAAGAACCAAAGGAACATCCACAGAAAGTGGGTCCAGGTCATGAGAAAGACGCCAAATAGAAAACCTCATCCATTTTGATAAGAATGATGTCCTAGTAGTAGGTATCCTGGCCTCCTGCAGCATGTCCTCAGAAAAGTGTCTATGAGGAGTCAAACTAAAACTGTCACCCACAGTGTCCGTGGAAGCATGGACAGGTTGGGGATGGATGAGAGACCCCTCATCTTGTGTGAGGAGATCACCCTGTGAGTTATTGCCCCTGGCTAGATGCAGAAGTAGAGGGAACCAGTGCTGTGGCAGCCAAAAGGGAGTCACCAGCAAGATTTTGGGAGCATCTTATTGAATCTTAGGACTCACGGAATGAGAGGAAGGGGAATGAGAGGGAATGCATAAAGAACCGTTCCCCTTGCAAGAAAATGGGAGGGCGTCCACCTTCTATACCAGAGGACCTGGGACTCTGGCACAAAGCAGAGGTTGTCTGTTCAGAGGGGAGGCAAAGAGATCTACTTGAGGAGTACCCCTCTGATGAACAATGTCCAGAAACAGATTCACTTCAGAATCTTGATATTCCGAAACATTGAATTTCATATGATTGAGACCATATGACCGATGATTCGAATATCAAAATTCCAAAAAAAAAAAAATGGTTTCTGCAGGGGGGCAAGCTTCCCTGCAACCCCCCACACCCCCGCTACTTAAATATCCCAACTCTGAGATTGCACTACAGCGCGGAAAAGGGAAATCTCCCATTCTGTGCTGTATGCAGATCTCCATTCCCAATGTCATGATTCCGAAAGTTCGATCATATGGTCTCGGCCATATGAAATTTGATCTTTCAGGATTTCGACATTGTGAAGTGCTCCCCCAGCAATGCATTCCTGTGGAGCATCCATTCGTGGGACTGAGTGACCTGCTCAGATTGTCTGTCTGCCGCAGCATTCCGATCTGAAGAAATGTATACTGCCTGAAGAGACGCACAATATTTGATAGCTAGATCCCATACCAGAAGTGGCAGCCAGCAAAGACGATAGGATCTCGTACCCCCATGTTTGTTGCTATATCACATGACTGTGGTATTGTCTGTGAATACCTTGAGAGGCCCTGCAGAGACGAGAGGATGAAAGACCTCTGAAGAGCCAGCATAAGAGCCCTCCTCTCTTTGATGTTGATGTGCTCCTTCTGCTGACGAGGCGACCACACTCCCTGAACCCTCAGGGAGCCAACGTAGCTCCCCATCCCACATCTGAAGCATCTGTGAACAGATCCTGGGAGAGAAGGGGGAGCTGAAAAGGGAGCCCTGTATTCAGAGAACTGCTGAATGCACCACAGAAGTTCGTCCTTGCGACACCGGAGAAGAACAGGAAAGTCTAGAGAATGCGCATGCTGAAGCCAATAAACAGAAAAACAGTAAAAAGATGTATGCAACAGACTGGCAGTTAAAACTGCATTCGGACTGTTGGCAAAGAAGTTCCGAGGATGGTACACCTGAATGTCACCTTTATGCCCTTACCTTACGCAAGGAGTGCCCAGGTGAGGTTCAGTGTACCTTAAAGCAAAGGTAGACTTTTGTAAACTGGCTGGACAGAGGGCTTCATGGCAGAGAATCCCATTGGTAAGGAATACTGCAGCAGTGAATGTAAGGACATCAGATACCCTGGGGTTTAAGAATACAACAAGGTGGATGAAAGGGAAAACAAATTGGACCCTTAGCTTTGAGCTGACTGGCCTGGAACTGACCCAGTGCAAGGACAAGTTCTGAACTAACCTGACATAAACTGAGTATGCACAAATGAAACCAGGACTTAATACAGGTAGACCACTTAAACAGCAAAAAATGTAGTGCAATTATATACTGGGAATACTTGTATAGGCTTAAAGACCTTGGCAAAAGCAGATACAGACTATCAAAATGAATTTAAAATCCGCTCAAGAAATTTAAAACATTTGTCTGTTTTCTGTGTCTAGTACAACTATTACAATGCTAATCTTAACTCTATCTTCCTTGGGCCTGCTGTTTCATGTAGAATGTACAGTGTACTGAAATTCCTTGCATTTGCACTTAAGCCAAACAGCATTATGTTCTGAAATGTTAATTGACTTGGATTTTCACTTTCCTTATGCAATATGTATATGATTATTTATATTTTTGGGTAAAGCAGTTTTGTTGGAGACCCAAGGAAGAAAACATTCTAAATACCGTTTTGTAGCAAATTCACTTAAGCTTGTTTGAACCCTTTTTATTTAGAAAATGCCTCAGCGTAAAAAGTATATTCCATTTAAAGGCAGATGTATTATAAGTTTACTATATTGTTCTTTGATTATCTTTAAGTAGCTGTTTAGTAGTAAACACGCATACATTTTATATCAATTTGAATGTTCCAGAAAAATACTGTTACCTGCACTTTAACTTTTTTTTTTTTTACATTACAGCTTTTAGTGTAACATTATTGTAAAATTGGTTTAGAATTATGAATATATTGTGTTGCAAAGCATAGAATATTCCCATTTTGTTTTGAAGGTAGAATTTATTTTAAAAGCATTTGAGAAGGCTGTTTTGGTTAAAGTAATGGTAACACTAGATTTTTAAGAATTAGAGTGGAAGACAACAAGCGGTACCAAAAGAGATGTGTACTTTAAATGTCTGAATGCAGTGTCTGTGCTTGGACTGGAAGTCTCGGATGGATGTATTTCATTTGTGTATTACTTACAAATTTTCTTTTTTTTTGTCTAACTGTATTGGAAGTTCCACTCTGTATTGTTTTCTGTTAACGTGTATTATTTCATATAGTAGCATCCTGGAATTTATATATGGAGGATGGAGAGCATTTTCTTGTTTACCCACTTCACATTTAATGTTCTGATAACTTAATATAAGTTTTAGAGCAACCTATAAATATGCAGATGATCTATTTTGTCAAAAGAGGAAGGATGCTTTTCTGCAGACCTTTGCTTCCTGCTTTCACAGATACAAATAGTATAGAATATAATGCACTCTTTGGCATGTAGCTCGGTGTAGTAGAGACACTATCTTAGTTCTCGAAGAGATGCTTTTGGCAATTAGTTGTGAAATAATGAATGCTTTCCTAGTTACGATCAGTATCAACCCAGGTATCCAAATCTCTGATCATTGATTCCCAAGGTAGCGGGTTGTTTTTTAGTGCAGTAAGATGCAATGTGTTTCTGCTTCCTGAAGAGGATGATGCCACTTTTTTTGGCATTTTAGATTGAGTTTTTTTTCTAAGCACAAGAGTTTGACTTTAGGGTACTTGCATATTATCGCAACCACATTCTCAGCGATTGGACTCTCATATTCTGGAAGCCCTTCAAGCTATCATTTGCTCTGGGAAGGAAATTCAGCTTTTTTTTTTTTTTTTTTTTTTTTTTTTTTTTTTTTGTTTATGGAGTAATGCTTGTAACACAAATTATACAGATGTAGATAACAATCATGTTTTCAACCATTGGTACTCACCATGCAAGTGGCACTGTATCATAATTATTTTTCCTGCCGAAAATCCTGCTGATATTCAAGTTTGCTTTCAGATTAGTTACTGTTCCACTTATGTGACACCGTTGATCATGGCAGTCATTTTATTGTTGTAACCAATCATGTAGTAAATCGTCGTTTCTAACAAAATACTAAAACATATTTCTTAAAGATGCTACAGTAATGCCAACAGGAGGTAGAACATCGACAAGGGACTTTTTCAAAAATATTTCCTGCTTTTTGATGGGCATCAGTATGTTTGTAAGACAGTTAGACATGCCTCAAAACCTCCGACTTCAAGAAATCTGAACAAAACCATAAATAATGGTGGTGGACAGGGTAGATAATCACAAATAACCAACAGATGTGTAAACTTGTTCTTATAAACCGGGAAAGTGCTAAATAAGATGGTTTGTGTTACCATGCATTTTTTTTTTTGAATGATATGAAATGTACATTCAAAGATATGGACTTCACTCCTCAACGCCTGCCAGAAAACCCAACATGTTATTAGGAAAAACCCGAGAAATATGAGGTAAACATCAGGACATTCTGGGGCAAAAAAGGAAATGTAGAAATTATCAGCAGTGAGTCACTGAGAATGTGGTTGCGATAATACGCACGTACTGACTTTAGTTAGCTGCTAACTACATGTACCCAAAGGGGATTTGACAACCACACCCAACTTGAAGTCATTAGTACACTTTGATATAACTGTTATCAGTTAGAAAGTTTAAAAAAAAATAGATGCCAAAATACCAAACAGGAGGGAGTGCAGTACAGATCCATGGGGTGCACCACTGGTTAACTCCCCTTTTTCTGAGATCCCCCATTGATATGATTTATGTTGTATCCTTAAGCTGCCTGCTCTTCATTTTACCATGTAAGGATTTGTGTTTTAAAGCCATCAACATATAAACAATTCCTTCATGATATGGGATCAAATGCATTGGCCACAGCAAGGTAGACCTAAACTTTGTGAGTGAGTGTCTTTGAGAACCTGACCGGATTCCGCAGGCAGGACCTGTTCTGTACAAAGCCTTTGTAGTGGGCTGAGCTTAGTTGGATTATTGCTCTCCTGATTTATGAGGCTAACTATCGTGTGTGCCATTTTTTTGCAGATAAGAATCCTAAGGATGATGTGTCTGTAGTACCCAGAGTTTTTGATGGGTGTGAAGTTGGGGAGGGGCATGACTACAGCACTACACCAAGATTCAGGGACATGAGCTGTAACCAGGCTAAAGTTAGACTGTTTGAGAAGGGGTCAGCAAATGCATGATTATTGTTTATTAGACAAGCTAGTATGCTGTCTTGACCCACAGAAGAGGGTCTATATCATGTGGTCGAAAACTAATAATAGCGAATGACCACAACTTTCAGAACACCGGAACTCAAAGTTGTTATTGTGGAGTCGCACTACAGTGTAGATGGGGGGGGGGGGGGGTATTTTGCCCTTTCCTCACTGCTGAGTTGAGATATATATATATATATATATATATATATATATATATATATATATATATATATATATATATATATATATATATATATATAGTGGGGGGGGTGCAACCTTCCACAATTGCAACTTCGAGTTCAGTTGTTTTTTAAGATGTGGTCGTTCTCTATTAGCTTTCGACCATGTGATATAGACCCCACAGAGGATGTGTTCTTTGTCTTTTGAAAGTAATTTAAGAAACATTTAAGAATGTGTTCCTTAGTCATAATTGGGAGGGTGAATTGTGGAATATTTATTGAGGGGGATGGCAGATTCAGGGGAGAAATCTGCTCTGAACTTACTAGTCTGTATGCTTGCAGTGTCTTTTGGGTTTGAAAAGGAAGCTCCATTGTGGAAATTCTGGAACAGTATTGAGAGTTATTTCTTCGTTTTCTAAAGTAAACACAAAATGTTTGCTTCATTTTTCCTGCCTTAATTTTATGTGGGGTGTTGCCGTTTTTCATAGGCCCCTTCTGATTCTTAGTGAGATTGTTAATACTCCTACGTCTAGATTTCCTTTTACGATTTGAAGACTTTTCAGCTTTCTCTTTTTATTGAACTGTTCACTAGTCCTCCTTTATTTTGTTTTTGTTTGACATCGTTAATAACAACTTGCTCACTATGTGAAAAGGGATTGTTGCAATGGAATTGGCTTTTGTAATGATGCACCTCTGTTGCACTACTAGTTTCTATATAAACAGTGAAACATAATCACTTGAAGCAGAACAAAGAACTAGCATATATTTTGCACGTTTGAAAACCTGCAGAAAAAAATGTTGCTATCAAACAAAGTGGTAAAACTATGCAATACATTTTTATTATCCATGGCGGCAGGGGACTACTTACTGTGCTCGTATAGTTGCCCCCACTGCCTTGCTACATTTTCTAAGAATTTTTAATTATATTTGGGCACTTTGTAAAATACTGCTTTTTCTATATGAGATCACCAAAATTTCAATGAACTTTGCCATTTGTGATTGGATGCACCCTATTGTTATCCTTGCGTTTCATAGACTTTAATGGTCAGTACTCTGTGAATGTACTGAGGTGTAAACTAGAACAAACAAGTCCACTCTCACGAAGGTGCAAACACTTTAATAAACTTTGATAAGCACTTTCGTCTTGTGTACAAGACTTCATCAGATAACATAAATAATTCAATTCACTGCTTTTATATCAATCCACAATACATCTCTGATTAAAATTTTGCATAATATTACATATATATGCTGTTTAAAATGTTAAAAATAACAAAATTAAAAATATGTAATGTAAACTTGATATAAATACCCAAAATTAAAAATATGTAATGTAAACTTGATATAAATACCCAAAATATCTTTCTTTCTTTCTTTCTTTCTCCTTAATAATGCAACAGTTATTTACATTATACTAGTAATCACCGCATATTTCAAAAAAAGGAGCCTTGTTAAGGGTCAGGGAGTACGTGTAGCAAGAATGACCTCCGACGAGGCTGATTTAAGGGGGGAACTTGATGTTTTAGGTAAAATGTTTGAAGAGGGTACCCCAATGAGTTTGTATATGGTGTAATAGAAGAAATATATAAAGGATGGAGCACCAAATACGGGCCCCTTTTGGGCGTCCCCTTTGATACATCAATCCAAGGGAATAATGACAAATTTCCAAAGGGGTTGTGTTATAGAATTCAACAGTTTTTCTGACATCTTTACTAATATTATAAGAACTAATTGGAGTAATGTTAAAGACTAATGGCGAATTGTATGAAGTAGTGGGGAAAGAACCTATATTTTCATTCAAAACGGGGAAAGAATTTTAAAAGGATGTTTGAACAAACAAAGACATTCAAGAATTCTATAAGAAAGGCAACCAATTCTTGTGGCAATTGTAAACAGTGCCCCTACATTATTAAGGACGACAGTATGTGTCTAAAAAAATGGTATGAATAGTATGGTTTGGTTTTGGAAGGGCAACTGTAACACGAAAATGATTGTTTACTTGGCCACCTGTGTAAAATGCCCCGCATTTTACATAGGCAAGACGGGAAGAGCCCTGAAAGAACGTACGAGCACTTTAATGACATCAAGAATAAAAAAGAAAATGGTGCGTCGTACAAGCACTCTCTTAATGTTCTCCTCCCCCTTTTAATGGGTTTAAATTTGGGATTATAGATGTAGTTAAATCTGACCCGGGGGGGGTGTTAAGAATATATTACTCAACAATAGAAAATAGTGCGTCGTACAAGCACTCTCCTAATGTTCTCCCCCTTTTAATGGGTTTAAATTTGGGATTATGGATGTAGTTAAATCTGACCCGGGGGGGGGGATGTTAAGAATATATTCCTCAACAGGGAATTGAAATGGCAATTGAGGCTTAGATCCAATATTTTCCCTGGTTTGAATGAGTATATTACTATAAAGCCAGTTTTGATAGCTAAAGCATTTAAAGTATAACACAATGTATATATTAAATATATTTTGGGTATTTATAACAAGTTTACATTACATATTTTTAATTTTGTTGTTTTTAACATTTTAAACAGTGTATGTGTGTGTATATATGTGTGTGTGTGTATATATGTGTGTGTGTGTGTATATATGTGTGTGTGTGTGTATATATGTGTGTGTGTGTGTATATATATGTGTGTGTGTGTATATATGTGTGTGTGTGTGTGTGTGTGTGTCTATATATGTGTGTGTGTGTATATGTGTGTGTGTGTGTGTGTATATATGTGTGTGTGTGTGTGTGTGTATATATGTGTGTGTGTGTGTGTATATATATATATATATATATATATATATATATATATATATATATATATATATATATATATATAATGTATATATTATATGTAATATGCATTGCATTTTATTAAGGACTACTGTGTCTTTAAATTTTAATCAGAGATGTATTGTGGATTGATAAAAGCAGTGAATTGAATTATTTATGTTATCTGGTGAAGTCTTGTACACAAGACGAAAGCGCTTATCCATAGTTTATTAAAGTGTTTGCACCTTCGTGAGAGTGGGCTTCTGTCTGTTCCAGTTTGCTGAAGTTTACAGTTTATTGCTATTATCGTACTTGTTTGTTTGTGGCTCAATGTACTGAGGTGTGTCCATTCCAAGTGTGTATGTATGAATGAACCTCACCTCAGCAGTATCCCTATCACTGCAGTGATGTCACAGATGCACACATTCAAATTATGTGAATATGTCCTTATTAAAACATTTACAAAGGGATTTTTATTATGAAATCATACTTTCCAACAAAACGCAGACCCTATATAACCCTTAATCTTCACTGTGTAATACAAGCCTCCTTTGGATATGTGTAAATGACCCATAATGACATAAGTGTTCCAGCTTTTTCTGAATGCCCACTGACTTTACTTTAAAGTCTGTTTTTTAAGGTATCACCTAGTGAAAGTGCAGATTCTGGTTTATCTGGGATCTTTCTGCATGTTGTTGGCTTATCTGGTTTCATAGGTCTGTACTAGGCTCTCGACAACCAGGATCTTTATAAGCCTGGCCATGCATACCAACCCAGTTTTGTACTCTAGTACATTGGGCCCCTACTGTAGTGGGGGTAAGAAGGTAGTTAAGGGTTATGTGAGGGGGATTATGATAGTTAACTTGCTGTCGGCCTCTGTCCCACACAATACTGGTATGGGGTAGAAAATGGATTGTGAAGTTACACGGTGCTGTGTGTGTGTGTGTGTGTGTATCTGTGTGAGAACTGGATCATTCTGGTCTGATTTAATTCTAAGCAAAAGTGAAGACAATGGTAAAACATTGCCATTTCTCCTTGTTACTGTACAAGTAAAATTGCATTTTCTTTTGTGTATAATGGAATTTTTAAATTTCCTAGTGAGTATTTGTTGGTCCATAACTCTGTTATCCCTTGTGTTGTTTGATTCTAGTCTTCTGTGTAATTTTGTTATAGTTTTTACATTTTATTTAGTAGAATCCTTCCATTTTATTTTGTCAAATCTTGTACACAAGATCTTTTGTCTGCCTTTGTTAGATTGTCGTTTCCCTCCACCAAAAATGACTATCTTAGCCTGCTGCAGAATGGTTTACACTACCTCTCAACTGTACATATTTTTGCAGAATGACCATAATTTTTGCTTCGTTTTGGTCTGTTTCTCATAAAATTTGTAGATCTCTGAGAACTGAAGGTGGTGGGAACTGGAATAATGGTGAAGGTGCTTACCCTGACAGTCATACCTCATAGTCACAAAGAACCAAGTTTGATTCTTCTCTTTTGAAAGAGAAATTGACTACTTAAGTAGCATATTCTGGTAGCTAGCCTAGTACATACGAACTAAATAATGGCAGTCATTTTTTTTCAGACTTCACATCCTTCAGAAAATGCATACTAACCCAAAACCTTTAAGAGCAATATTTAAAATTTGTCCATTTTTGCGTCATTGTTCCCTCATTTTTGGAATTGCCCTGACTTCTTTTTATGCTTGGAGGTTTGAGATGTAGCTCAACTGGCCTGTGAACTTTCTAGTTTTGCCCTTCCAGTGAAGAAATACATCTGAGGGAAGTGCTGCTTTGAGCTTTATCATTGGACTTAATGTGATATTTCATATAAGAAGTGACTTGCTCGTGAATATAGAGTGGACTTTGCAAGTTAAATGCAAGTCCCTATCCGTGATAATACTGACAGATTGCTGCATAAGAAATGAATGCCTTTTTAAGGAAAGGTAACTAGTAACGCACACTATCATCAAAGTGGTGCAGGTAGCTAAAATTGTTTTAATTTTCTTTTTGTTCTTGCTTTCATTCTGTACTTGCTCAGTTAAAACTTTATGGTCTGTCTATGGCTAGAAACCAGCTTGTTAAAAACAAACCAAGTGCACTTTTTGCAGTGCTTTCTGCTAGAATTGCTTTCCATCCTGTTTTGTTTTTAAAAACTGTTCAGTGCCTTAATTAGCTTTCCTGCTGTTACATGTGACACGCGTATTTATCACATTCTGCTGCATTTAGCAGAGTAAGCAAAAATAACATCCATGATGTTTTCTAGGCACGAAGTAAAAGCTTGTTTTTGGAACTGTGTATTAAAACATAGATTTGAACCTGAAAGTTTGACTTGCGTGTGCAGTGCCGTACTATAGACATGAAAGCCAAAGAGTGCAAACAATTTGGAGCATTACATTGCTTATTTAACAAAGCATAGTGAATTGTTTTTGCTGGTAAGATAATAACGTAGGATTTGTTCAGCTAGCACAACAATCTAGATTAGTCTAGAAATTAAACCAAACTATTACAGGTAATCGTCGACCGTGTGTGTGTCTACTACCCAGGGCAGCACCATTTATTTATCTATGATCTAACAGCCAAATCTACTGTCGTTTCATTCTGCACATTCACACACGCTCACACTGTGTTCATGTGCATGTAGTAGGCTACGATTGTAGCAGTCAAATTTCTTGTGTATTTTTCATGAGACATAATGTGCCTTTTTTGCCTTGGTCTTTCAATTTCAAATGCTAAATGTGACAATGTAAAGTTGTTTGAGGATGTAAGGCAATTTTTTCAAAATAAAAGCTATGAAGTGTGGGTAAATAGTGTCACACATTGAAGTAGTGTTTTTATTAATGACTGATGCCTGTTCATTGTCTGTCTGAAATACTAGGGGAATTTGACACCACTGATAATGAAGTAGTTCCCATTTTATTTATAATATAACAATGAAGATATTTGGGTGAGGGGAAGGCAGCTGACAATATACCTAATAGAAACCTTATTCATAGTGACTACTGCTTCGGCAATATTTGTCTTCATAAAAGGCTAGCAAAAGGAAAATATTAATACAGACTAACTTGGTAATATCTCTCACCAATGAGATAACTATAAAAGTCATTTAAACTAGGCTGAGCGTTTCCCTCTTATGTTTGCAGAAATATTTAGTATTGTCTAATTTGACACTTGTTCTTGCCAGATGAACAGATTGAGTATTGCTGTCGTTTAGCGTATTGAGGTTTATTTATTTGCTGATGTGTTGATTTGGGTGGGGTACCAGAACCAGATCTAGTACTAGGCAACCAAGGCAGCTGCCTCAGGGCAGTGTCCATTAGCCGAGTCCCATTTGACCATAATCCACCTTGGGAGTTTAGTCCCACTAGACCAGCAGCCTCTTCGATGGAATTTTTTTGGCCAGGGCACTGAGGGTCTCCCCATGCTCTTTCACTAGGCGGTGATAGAGGGCACTTCCTTATGAAGTTTGGAAGTGATGTACCTAACATGGAGACATCTGTGCATACTCCTTAACCTCCTGGCACAGGAATTCTTTGCAAAGGCCCAAAATCAGGGATGGATTTTAAATATCCTTGCTAACGTAGGATGTTGCCAGAAGTTTTGCATTGGCATGCATTTTCTGAAAGATGTGAAGTCTGAAACTCAAGTGTCATTATTTAGTGACGTCAGTCAAATAAGGATCACACCAACAATGACACAAGTCTGGGCATTCTGTATGCATCTGTGTCTGAGAGAGTCTGCTGCTGTGGATTATGCTACTTTTGTTACATCTGTTGCTTCTGGTGGACTACCTGATGATCAGCAGGTGAAAATATTCGAGAAGGAAGCATTTGCTTGTTAATAGCAAACTTCCACTTAGAGTTGCTGAGTCTCCCGTGACAGAACTTTTAGAAGAGAGGGATGCAGAGGACAAAGCTGTTGAGCTACCACTCTACTGCAGAAGTTATGCCTGTACCCATGTTCCAGGAAGACAAAAACAAATGTGCAATTACTTGTGCTTCACTGTCTGCTGGCATAGCCTTTCGGTTCTGTGCCATAGAAAAATTATCCCTGAAATACATTTTTCAGGTTTAAAGAAAAATGTTGAAATTTTGAACTGATAATGTTAGCAAGCAGTCTGCTGAAGCATATTTGCATGATGATTCTGTTTTCGTTTCTGATGCTTTCAAATGATACAGGTAAGGGGTATTTGAACCTGGGGTGTAGGAGGCATATAGGTGGCTATCGGGGAACTGTCTGCTACAGGGGACACCCTAAGACTTTTTTTTTTTTTATTTTGTGAGCAGTTTAGACCAGGGGTGCCCAACCTTTTGGCTTGCTGAGGCCACATTGAGTGAACAGAAATGGTCTTGGGGCCGCATATAAAATATATCATATAGTTAACTCTTTCGTTGCTCTGGAAGACCACAGTCGACCTCCTGGCTGTACTGTTGGTGCATTTGAACAATGAATAAATGCCTAATATTTGCCTTAAAATTCTAATTCTCATTCTATTTCTAATTCTCTAATCTAACAGTTAATTCTAACATCTTAGTTAAAAAAACACACAAACATATATATATATATATATATATATATATATATATATATATATATATATGTGTGTATGTATGTATGTTTTTTTTTTTTTTTTTTTTTTTTACAAATAAACAGATATTCACTACAGCACTAGCATTTCTCAATGGGAATACCATTCCAGTAGTCCAACTACGTAAAATGTCAACATCAGCAGTCCTACAATACTACAATCCACTAAAATAAGCCAACAAATTTGCAATAAAGTAAAGAATTCACATTACTGACTTAATAAAACAATTCTGAATAAGCTACAAAGGGGTCTCACCCAAACAAATAACTTGTGCCAGAAATATGGCCTCAAGCTAAATGTCAAAAAATGCATCATCATCCCCTTTGAGGAGAGTGATGTCCCCACAAATGATCACATTAATAACAGTGTTGTAACCACGCAGTCAGTCATATGGTATTTGGGCACCCAGGTTGATACAAACCTGACTTTTGACCACCACGTTGTCTCCGTTGTAAGGAAAGTTTTTTTACATGGTCCACTTCATTAGTAAGTGTATCTCATCCTGGGACAAGGAGGTCATAACATCTGTGTATTCTTCCTTTACAAGAGCCATTATTGAGTGCAATGCCCCTTTTGGCATGTGCCTCAGCAAAACACCCTGCCAAAACAAAGACTACAACCATTTCTGACAAAAAAGGTCAAAGGACTAAGTTCACTTAGTTATCCAAACAGACTAAAAAGCTTCTTGCTTTCCTCTGTCTCTCACTGACCCCTATAAATTTCATCATTGGCTTGCTTTCCAGGCTAAGAAAGATCCTGCCTTAAGAGATTTCCTCTACATCAGAAATACTGGTTATACTTAAAACGCTCACTACAAAGACCACAGCCTTCACTGCAACATAAACAAGCCACTTTTTATGGACCGGTTCTTGACACAAAAACCTTCAACTTCTGTAAAAAGCTCCTCTCATCATCAAACAATGTAGTTCAGCAACACGATGGCTGGATGGATAGCCATAAATGTAGTCCTTGGGTAAGTAGCATAGCCTTCATCAAACCAAATGGAAAATCCACATACTAACCTTTCCCAGCTGGATGGCTAAGATCTAATATTGGTTACTCAAGTCTAGTTGCCCAAGAAGACACCCACTCACTGAATGAAATTGTCTGGAAGTCAAAATATCTGAAAAAAAAATCTTAATAGAGATGGATTCATCCATGTAATTTCCCACCACCAAAAGGACCATCAATAAATCAACAAACAACTGCTCGGCAAAAAGTAAATAAATAAGAAAACCATAAACTATAATGCTACATACTGGTGTAAACATATAACTTGTGTCAATCCCCAGGTTTATCCATACCAAAAGATTGTTTCAGAACTTTCTCCTAAAACCTTAAATCATTGATATTTGCCTTGCTGTAATTATAACTGTAAAAAAAATGTTTTTAAGTTTATTCTGTACCTCAATGATTCTCACTGTTACGAGATGTAATATCTGCCATATTGTATGAGTACTACATCCATAATTTGCAGTCTCTCTCTCTCTCTCTCTCATGTATTGTATTATATTGATGTCCTTCATGGATGCATCTGCAGTCATAACAAGTGGGTTGTCCTGTCGTCAGGCAGCCCTGCAGTCGGCCGGATTCCAAAGTCCGGGTCCGGCTTCGGCTGATGTCGCACTCCACCTGACGTCATCTCTGTTGGTCTTCGGGTATAAAAGCATCAGCCGACGCCATTTTCCTAAGTCTTTCTTGCCGCGTGGCGCCCGAAGCAGAAGCTGTTCGCAAGTGCCGGTCGGTCGGATCCAGAGATTACTTCTACCGAATACTACTTCGAAGACTTCTAAAGCTAAGTACCCCGTTGGGGACTCTTTCTTGCCTCAGCTGATGTCAGAAAAAGTTAACAATTGTTTAACCTGTGGGAAACAAATACCTCATAAAGATTTCCACTCTTACTGTCTGCCTTGTTTAGGCCCAGCCCACGACGTAGCAGCCTGTTCGGCCTGTGCCTCTTTCAACCGACGAACGCTTAGGCGTCGGTCGGAGTTTGCAGAACAGTTTTTCGGTTCTGATTTTGCGTACATTATGCCGGCGGATCCTCCGACTACCCAATCTACCAAAACGCAAAGATAAAGACCGACACTCGCGGTCCGCGGTTTCGGCCGAAACCACGGTAAAGCAAATCAGCGAGTGTCTCGGTTTCGGCGAAACCAAGAAAACTGATCAAAGTACAGCTGAACCTATTCTTACAACTGAGGCCCCTACTACAACTCTTGAATCGACCTCAGAAATTTTACCCACTACGGTGGTTGACTTATCAGACACCATCCCTTGGATGTCTCTACCCCAGCACGTGGTGCTGCTAGGCCTCCAGCAGCCATGTCCATTAAGGCCTTCACCAGGGCTAAAGCAGCCAAGACTACTAAAACAGTGCCTGTTAAACCCCCACATCCAGGCCCTCTTCTAGTTCTCAAATGCTTTCTTTGGCAGAAGATTTAATTTCTTTAATTAGAGGATCTCAATCTCACCCAGACAGGGCCTCTCAGCCCCAGAGAAGAGACCTAGGGCAGAGCCCCTGAGCCAGTGTCTTCTGATGATTCTGCTGATGAATCAGACATAACTGACCAGCCAGAGGCTCCCTTCTCCAATTTTGAAGATTCTGATGCTGAAGAATCCATTCCAGCTGCTTCCCCACCAGAAGAATTCTCCTTTGGGGAACCTTGCATGCCATGCGAGAACAGTTCCAATGGCAGCAACAGGATTTTTCAGACTCCAGAAAAAGACTTAGGACCTTTCTACACCTCCCACAGCACAGGCCCTTAGCTATACCTCCTGTTCTCTCTGTGGTGGATGATGCTTTCAATGATGTTTGCTCCGCTCCAGATTCTTTACCCCCAGCCCCTGCCAAACCAGACAGATTTTACAGGGTGCCAGATACTCATCACCACCTTTACAAGGCCCCACTTGCAGACCCAGAAACTATATCTCAGGGTCCCAAGGCAGTAGCCGCGACCACAGCTAAAAACCCTATTCCTTCTCAAAGTGAAGCAAGGTGATTAGACAGATGGGGTAAAAAGGTCTACACTTCAGCTACTCTCTCAGCTAGAGCTTTAAACTGTCAGTTTCACATGATACAATACCAAGAGTTTATGCTTGATCAGTTAACTCAAAAACTAACCACTGATGAATCTCTTGATAAGAAATATGTATTAGAGATGGTAAATAACATACAACAGGTTAGCAACCATTCCTTAAAATGTGGCTATGATGCACTGGAGGCTTCATTTAGATCAGCCATGACAGGCACAGTGATAAGAAGGCATGCATGGCTAAAGGAACAAGCTTTACCGGATCATGTTAAAGCTAAGTTGCTAGATGCTCCTATGGACAAGACAAGTTTGTTTGGTACACCTGCCCAGCAGGTTATGAAGAAAATGGAAGAAAAGGCAAAATCTGTTCAAACTGTTAAAGATTTCTTGCAGGTTCAACCCCAAGGTTTAGCAGGAACTGGCCTGCCAAAATTGGTCCTTTCCTGACTCCACAAAATTTCAAAGGGGCAGGAATAGACGTTCCAGAGGCAGAAACCAATCCAGAGGAGGTGCCTACAGAGGACGACAGTGGCAAGGTAACAACAGAGGTACAGACACAGCCACTGCCACTACATCAGCACAACCACAGTGACTTAATCCTAAATCCGCCTACCAGGGAACAAATAGCAGCTCCTCTAGGCGGAAAGTTAACCTTATTTTCAAAGAACTGGCACTACATAACAAAAGACAAGTGGATTTTACAAACCATAGATCAAGGTTACGGTTTCACTTCCACACTTTACCAGTCAAAAGAGGAATGCCAAATCTACCTCCAAATCAAAAACAGAGGCTCTACGCCAGATAATGGAGTTAGCAAACATGAGAGCTGTGGAAAGAGTGCCAACAGCAGAACAAGGAAAGGGGTTCTATTCCAGACTATTCCTAGTTCCAAGAAAGGAAAAAGTTGGAGACCAATTCTCGACCTGTCCACCTTAAATACATACATCATTGTCCCAAAATTCAAAATGCTGACCCTACAGCAACTTCTTCCCATGCTGGGCAAGGAGTCTTGGCTGGTAACTCTAGATCTCAAGGAGGCATACCTGCACGTCCCCATTCGACCAATCTGCAGAAGATACCTCAGATTTCTTGCAGGATCAGAGCACTATCAATTCTCAGCATTGCCCTTTGGCTTATCTACTGCCCAGAGTATTCACAAAATGCCTGGCATCAGTAATCGCCCATTGCAGACTACAGGGAATTCAAATTTACCCATACCTGGACGACTGCCTGCTACAAGGGGACAACAAAAGCAAGCTGACAACAGATTTACAAAGGGTCATTTACTTGCTACAAGGACTGGGATACACAGTCAATTTACAAAAGTCAAGGCTGATACCATCCCAAACAAGGACATTCTTGGGCACGGAATTGGACACAGTACAACAAATGGCATTCCTGACTACAGAAAAACAAAGAACTTCCTCTATACTTCTTGGCACTAACAAAACTGAACAAGTTAACAGCAAGAAAAGTTCTGCAGGCCTTGGGCTTCATGGCATCATGCATAATCTTGGTCCCATTTGCCAGACTACATATGAGGAAACTACAGTGGTACCTAAAGAATTTATGGTCCCAACACAGACACAGTCTAGAAACAGAAATCCCACTAATTCCATGCTTACAACAGGAGTTCCTATGGTGGGCTCAGGCATGCCAGTCAAACCCAGGCCTACCCTTTCGCAGATGTCAACCAAGCCAGACCATCACAACAGACGCTTCAGACCTAGGATGGGGGCCCACATGCTGGACAAATGCGTGCAAGGATTGTGGACACAGGATCAACTTCACCTGCACATCAATCTAAAAGAAATGCTGGCAGTAAAACTGGCAATCCAAAAGTTCAAACCATTTCTCAAAGAGGGCCAGTTGATGATAAGGACAGACAACACCACAGTCATGTGGTACATCAACAAACAGGGAGGCACTCATTCATACCCCCTATGCAGAATGACCTTGGAGCTGTGGACCCTGGCACTCAGCTGCAACATTCAGTTACAGGCAATATTTGTACCGGGGAAAGACAATACTCTAGCAGACATATTAAGCAGAACCACTTCGGATGCCCACGAATGGAAGCTGCACCCGGACATCTTCAAGACCATCTCAAAGAAATGGGGAATGCCACAGATAGACCTATTCGCATCTCCTCTCAATCACCAGCTCAAAAAATTCTGCACAAGGACATTCCACCCACTAGCATGGAAAGTGGACTCACTCTCCTTCAACTGGAAAGGCCTAACAGCATATGCATTCCCACCTCTTCCTTTGATACACAAGGTACTACTAAAAATCAAGGAAGAACGTCCAAGGATAATCCTGATAGCTCCAAACTGGCCAAGACAACACTGGTACCCACTACTGAAGAGCATGTCTCGGAACAATATGTGGCCAATACCCTGATGCCTTTGATGTTAACTCAGAACAACTACAGCATCATACATCCAAACCTAAAACGCTGCAACTGACTGCATGGAACATCACATAGCAGCAGCTAATCCAGAACTTTCCCAAAGAGTTAAAGACATTATTCTTGAAGCACGCAGACCTTCAACAAGAAGGAACTATGCTGGAAAATGGAAAAGATTTGTCATTTGGAGTACGGAAAGAGGAAAAGATGTGTCAAACATAGATATGCCTAACATTCTGGAGTATCTGGCGAACTTCTTCATTCAGGCCTGTCCTACTCCTCCATCAAGATACATGCATCAGCTATTTCAGCAGAATACAGCTTTGATCCACCTGTTTATTCGCACCCTTTGCTCAGGCAGTTCCTCAGAGGAATCAAGAATGTAAAACCTCCAAGGAAACCACCATTACCAGCTTGGGATTTAAACTTTGTGCTAGAAAAGTTGACACTATCACCCTTTGAACCAGCAGCAACAGCAGATCTACAACACCTGTCATGGAAAACTGCTTTCCTACTGGCAATTACTTCAGCAAGGAGGGTTTCAGAACTACAGGCCTTAATGGCAGTGCAACCCTTCCTAATCTTCCACCAAGATAGAGTGTCCATGAGGACTAATCCTACATTTATGCCCAAGGTGGTATCCAGAGTGTCTTTAAACCAGGCAATCCACCTACCTACCTTCTTTCCCAACCCACAAAACAGAGGGAAAGAATACTGCATACCTTGGATGTACATACACAGCTCCGCTACTACTTGGACAGAACCAAAAATAGCAGAAAGACTGACCAACTTTTTGTAGCCTATGCAACAGGAAGGGAAGGAAAAGCTATTTCCAAACAGACAATCTCCAAATGGATAGGAAATTGCATACGATACTGTTACTCCTTCCATGGAAAACCAATTCCACAGAACATGAGACCTCATTCTACAAGGGCAACAGCCACTACCACAGCCTTCTTACGAGGAGTGGCAACCAAAGACATTATTGAGGCGGCTACTTGGACCTCCATGCATACATTTGCCAAGCATTATAATTTGCCTCTATATTCCAGATCCCGAGCAGGGTTTGCCACTGCTGTACTGCAAGGGATCCTAAACACACCATAATCTACTTTTATCCTCCTCCCTAGTTGGCTATGGTATTCTACCCACTTGTTATGACTGCAGATGCATCCATGAAGGACATAGTACAGCTTTGTACCTACCATAAATGTAGATGTCGAACTGGATAGCATCTGCAGTCAGGATTACCCTCCCTCCTTCCCCTCTGTGGTACTCCTAGGGTGTTTACCCTCCTAATAGCTAGCTGTTGGGGGGGAGTCTTTAATGGTGTATTTGTTTGTATATATGTACATATATGCTTATTGTTGTGTTTACCTCTATCTATTTGGAAACATTGGCATCTATCCAAATTTTAGCCTGCAAGAGGGCTACTGGCATCTGGGGCAAGAAACACTGAGGAAAATGGCGTCGGCTGATGCTTTTATACCCGAAGACCAACAGAGATGACGTCGGGTGGAGTGCGACATCAGCCGAAGCCGGACCCGGACTTTGGAATCCGGCCGACTGCAGGGCTGCCTGACGACAGGACAACCCACTTGTTATGACTGCAGATGCTATCCAGTTCGGACATCTACATTTATGGTAGGTACAAAACTGTACTTTTTATGTTATTTTTGGAGCTTTTCTCCCCGAGCCTCCGCTGAAAATGGACCTGTGTCCAGTCGGACTTTCCCAGTAAACAAATGTAAAATAAAATAAATAAAAATAAACTTCCCTCCAATCTAAAGCCATTTGACATTCAGACATTTTAATTTGTGCAGAAGTTACTCACAGACTGACAGTTTACTGAGCTGTAATGCTGACCGCTTTTGAAAAAAAACAAATTCCCAGACTTTGTCAATAGCTCAAAGTGTAGAGAGGATTATTTATTTATTATATATTTATTTATTTTTGGTAAACATCTTAAACTGTTAAATTGATTACACACCCAGAAACACAGAAAAGTTATTTTGATTATGTAAACCACAGACTGCTGCAAGAAATCAGTCACATTAGCACTCTATGCTTATGTCCGAACAGATGAATCATACCTGTCGATTCCAAAAGAAGTAAAGTAGCTTAATAAGAAGGTTATTTGCAAGGTTACATGGCAGTTTATATTGGAAATAAGCAGGGATATTAAAAAGGCTCTGTTTTTCATAATTATGCCTAAAAGTCTTAAGGTAAATACAACTTCTGATTTGGTATGGAACCATATCTCTCAATCTTGGAGCAAAAAATCTGGACAAAGCGAAAACTGAAAGTGGGATACAGCCCCAAAAATAGTTATGCATCACAGACACCATTGAAACAACTGTAGCTGCAAACTTTATACATCACTTATAATCTTTCTTTTCCATCATTGTCAAACATTATATGGCTCATTCAGTCATGCCTTCTTTTGCATCAAAGAAAACCATGCTTTGAAATGACAAATGCATTAAAAATAATAAATAAAACACATTGCGTCAACATCTTGCAACTTCCTAGGGAGGGTGGCCTAATGGTTAAGGTGTTTGCCTTACAAACACAATGTGCAGGGTTTGAGTCTCACAAGGGATAATTGGCTAAGCTTAAAATGGCTCGCAAGGGCAGTTAGCTTAGTACTAACCTATGAACCTGCAAGCAACCACAGAGCTTTCACTGAAACTAGGGCTGCTTGTTTCCCCAGAATGACAGCTCTCCCTAATTAAGTCTAATGGTATACAATCTACCAGTATCTGGACTACCTGAAATAAATTAAATTATGGC
The DNA here is from genome assembly GCF_019279795.1 of Protopterus annectens. NCBI lineage: Eukaryota > Metazoa > Chordata > Ceratodontiformes > Protopteridae > Protopterus > Protopterus annectens. The sequence goes on along the minus strand of NC_056734.1, from coordinate 439,624,307 downwards.
CTGTAAATTGAAAGTACACTTTGTTTAATTAAACTATATTTCTAAGCTCACTTATAATATTTTTTCAGTAACATCCCAATATCCATTTCCAGGTCACTTTACAAGACATTGGCTGTTGCAGACTTGGCATCCTTCAGAACCCCACAGGCCCACGCTAATACATTGTCCATTAAATGTAAATATCCATCCACTGTAAATGGCAAGAAGCTGCATACCCAAGTATTAGGTTTTGAAACAAAGAAACATATTTTCCACAGTCTGTAAGTCTGTCTTTAATAATCATCTAATGTTGCAGCACTCCCAACACATACACACTAAAATCCCCAACATTTAAAACATGACATTGTGCCCACTTGATTTACCAGTACTGATGATCCACCAAAGCTATGCTTACTGTTGTCCAATCTATCATTGCTTAGAACCCACCAATGAAAAAACAGTACTAGGTGCTTTTTTGTACAATACAACTTTATATGCTACAGTCCTACATAGTCAGCCCACTACTGACCCATTAACCATAGGCTGCTGTCTCATTCTTACTCCCTGGAACTGCATTACCTTGGATGACTACTTTTATTTCCTAAGCAAAAGATACAAATTGGAAGATGAGGCAAAAATTCAGACATTCTTTGAAAATCCATACAGTTAAGAGGTATGAGTTCATGTTCAATACAACACTCTCCCTGTCAGGAAAGCCACAATTTAATGAAAGTGTACTCTTAATGTATGATATATTTGTGAGCAACTTGTTTGTGTTCAGTAGGTAGGCTGATCATTGTTAGCCTCTTTGTGCATGCGTCTCTCTGTCATGCACACATATACACACACACTCTTCTACTTTCATGCACACAATTCTGCTTTTATGCATGCACTCACTCCGTACTTACCTATTAACACAGGTAATTGCTGTCCTTTTCAAAGGCAACAGCGGCAAATCCATACATGAGTCCCTCTTCAGCGAGAACACACACATGCACACACTGATTGTTCGGCGCAAAATAATGGCGTAAACACACTGACCCTTTTTTGGCTCAAAAACAAAACTAGAAGGGTGCTTTGGCACACGTGCACACCGACATTAGTGTTACAGGTCACGGGAGTGAAAAACACAAAACAAAAAGTGTTTTGGGGTATGTGTACATCGATGTTGCAGTTAGAGGTTGAGGGCTGCATGGAAGAGCTCTGAGGGCCGCATGTGGCCCACGGGCCGCAGGTTGGACACGTCTAGTTTAGACCATTCGGTTAGTACATGTCCCTTGAAAAGATGTACCCAGTGCAGTGAGAAAGGACATACTATTACAGTACAAATTGTTTTCTCTTAATGTACTGTGGCTCAGTTTTGGTTTGATGTAAATTTTTGCCAGCCTCCTATGTTACTAGTCAGAACCCCCCCTTCCTCTTGCAGATGCAGGCATTAAAGTTACTCTACCTCCTCCTATGGATGGCTCTTACAATATCCATACCTGAAGGATCCTCTGATACTGTATCAGCTCCTGGCAATGTACCTAATGTCTGGAGGCTGATGGCATGAAAGCTGACAATATTATGTTTTAGGCTGGGTAGGAGGGGTGATGACCGTAACTCCAGGTATAGTGGAAAATAATGCCACTGTTGGTCTCAAAGGTTTAAAAAAAAAAAAGATTTCACAACTGCAAAAAAATTAAAAGCAAAGGAACAGAGAACGTTTCTGTACATGTCAATTACGTGACTATAAATAGCTGATGTACATTACTAGTGTATAAGCACCTCATGTAATATCTGCTTATTGGATATTTGACTACTTGCCCTGAATGTCTTGCTTAATTCTAAGCTTACCTTATTAGATACTTGCATTGTATGTCTTGGGAGGGGCTAGGAACTTTAAGTTCTTTACCTGTATTAGTCTGTGTGCTCCAGCAGACTTTTTTCCAAGAGTTTTTTGAGGAGTTACAGATTTGTTTTGTTGGCCAATATGAACTTCATCCTTATTTTTGGATGAGCTGATCAGAAACCATTATACAATGTAAAATTATGCGGAGACTGGATGAGCATAAGTGCTTTCAGTCTAATACTTTTGTGTGTGGGGGGGGGGGACCATTATACAATGTAAAATTATGCAGAGACTGGGTGAGCATAAGTGCTTTCAGTCTAATACTTTTGTGGGGGGGGGGGTTGGAATACATCTGTGGTGAGAGTGGGGAACGGAGTTTTATGACTTTTGGCTCTCATGGCAATTGCTTTTTTCGTGTTCTGTGTGGGACTTTTTTTGATGGTCTGCTTTGTGTATGGTCTTAAATATTGTTTTCAGTATTTAAATTTTTAAAGGGAATGGGGTTTGAACATCAACAATATTCTCATCTTATGGTAGAATATGGTAATTTGGTATTTGCTAAGGACATGGCCTGACAGAGTAACAAGGTGGCGTATTACAAGCTTGTCGACAGAATTCAATCTGAACTGCCAAACTCTTGACCCCTTCACCCCATACAGTTTTGATGCTACTAGTCTGCATCCTTCCTTACTTAACTTCCATTTTGTACTTCCTTCTGTTTTGTAGAAACATGCAAACAGTACAGGCATGTTTACAAAGTTTTATACATGCTATACTTTTTGCAAAAATAATTTTAGTGCTAAGCTTGTTAAAAATTTTTGTTTTCTTTCTGAATGACTGCAATATATGCGTGATTGCAACTACATATGTCAATGAAGCTTAGTCTTCTAGAGCTATCCTGCCTTTAGCAAATGGAAATGGTCGTAAACAGGTGTAATCTGCTGAAGAATGTGTCTGGAGAAGAAAGATTAACCATCATACTTTTCATGGTCAAGGCATCTTTGTGAAACACCAAGGCTTGGGTTAAATGCTGGGAACATACTTCTCCATTTTGTAATCTGCATTTCTGACTTCCATTTATGCTTGGTATGTATAGTCATTTTGCAAATGACTAGGGTACCTTAGTACACATGGACATCCAAAATTCCACTTCCTCATCATTATTTGAGTAGTTGCAACAGTAAATCACATTTTGTAAGATCTTGTCTTTAATAAATCTACATATTTTTTACTCATTTTCATAATGGTTCTTATTTGTATATTTTTTGGAGAGTTTTTCTGGGTTTTCACAGAAAATGGGATCCTCCCAGATGGCCCTTCAAAGAAATAAAGGTGGAAATGATAGCAATGTTTTCATACAGCTCAAGTTGCTTGTACCACATTAGCCTGATTTTTCTTTTTCTGATTGACTGTTGCCCTGTAGTGTTCTCTTGTCTCACTTCAAACCAAAGGCTGTGACTTAAACATGGGCATAGACAGGCATACATGATATATGCCTCACATCAACTTTTAAAAGTAATTTTGTCTAATGAGTTCCACTAGAAATGTTAATGGACACTTTGCTATTCAAAAAAAAGTTTTCCTAAAGCCTGGTTTGCCATATGTTTTTGAAGTATGGGATTTCAAGAGTTTTCTCCTCCTCCATGAAAAAGGGCAACTATCCAGGAAAAAAAAAACATGGGGGGGTGGTCAATATTCCAGAAGTTGTCATAAAATTCCAAATATTCTGCAGATGATATTTTGTATGTGATAAAACCAGAAAGTTATATTTGTGTTGGAACATTCTATGACCGTTTTGAGTCTTTTTGGGATACAAATTTAATTAACCTGGGTTACAGCTATTCTTTTATATACCCATACATGAATTGGTTCAGTAATACCCATGTTTATGGGGACACAATAAAATGAAGTAGTTTGGGTTAAAAGGGATTCTGTTATGGCAGCTAAGGATGTGAGAAGAAACTAAACAAAGATACACTGAGAAACTGGAAGCTCCGGTTTATGGCTATGGATAGCAAGATCAAGCAGTGGAAACATTTTTAGTTCCCTTAGTTTTATACACCGCTCTGGTATATTTTTATCTACTGGAGGATAACTTGTGGATAGCAGTTACGAGTTGAAGGATTTTATCTGGGAGGGGAAGCGGGCAAGAGTGAAGTGAAAAAGATGATACTTCAAATAGAACAAGATTGTTTGAGATTACCTGATTTTTGAAGGAGTATTTCAAAGCTACAGTTATAGCTGCTTGTGCTATGTAAATGAGTTTTAATTCAAAAGTGGAAAAAAGATGATGATGGAACTGGGAGCTCAAGAAATGAGGAATGCAAATCCTTAAGGAGAATAACAATAACCATGCAGAATATTATATTTGTAAAGTAGCAGATAGTAATACTAAGCCAACACAGCAATGGAGAAAGGAGATTCTGCTGATTAAGGATAGCTGCGAGAATAGACGAGGGGGTTGGAATTTACTGGAGAAAAATGGCAAAGGAACCAAGGTATTGGAAACCAGTAATTATGAAGTGAGTGGTAACTGACTGCCTTCCCCATCAGGGATTGATATCAAGAGTATAGGCAAAGAGAAAGGAATACAGGGATCCAAAGTGAAAAAAAACAGCACTGATAGAGTTTTTAGTGCAAAAGCTGTTTTTAGTACAGAAAAGAAAAAAAAAAAAAAAAAAAGGGCAATAATTAGTAGGGCATATAAATATGTTGCATGATAACTATAGGAGTCAGAGGAGGTTAGAAAGGATTGTGAAGAGAAATTTGATAAGCAATTAACAAGGAAACAAAGTCTAGAATATTTTTCTGAATTTTTCTTGGAAGTATTTGCATGGGTATTTTTGTACCCCAAGCAGACTCCAAAGAATCTTTTCCTCATGTAGATTGCAAATGTTGGAGGTTTGATGAAAGCAGTAATTGAACATATATTATAGTTTTTTTTTTCCTAGGAGTGTAATGAACTGGCAGACTTTAAAAATTCCTTGCAGACTACTCTGTCACAAATACTGGTGAGCAAATGGTGCAACTAAGGAAATGATTTGCAGAGACACAAAAGAAGCACTGGTGTCACGGAGGACTTGAAGAACAGAAAGAACTGATTGATGAGATAGAGTAGTTCCAGGGTTTGCTTTGACATCTCTGGAGAAAGCCGCTAGAGAACAAAGAGAATAATGTTGCAGAATGACGGATACGTTTCGTTCCTGACTTCCTACATATTCAAACTCCCCTTCCAAGAACTGACAGTTCTGTTGTAAGGACGCCAAGGAACAACAGTCCAAGGAAAAGAAATGGATATAATTAAAAAGTAATGCAGCATCAGTGTCTTTGTATGCTTTAGTTAAGAATAAAGCTTCAGAGGCTGGAAAAAAGTTAAATCAGAAATCCGTGTGGTTGTAAAAAGTATGCTGAGACACCCTGATGGCAGGATAGTAACAACTTTGGCCGTGCTATCCTGGTTGGTAAGGGCATACCACTTACCAAATCACTCATATATATATATATATATATATATATATATATATATATATATATATATATATTTGTTTACATGTTGGCTGGAAAACTGCAACCTCAGGAAAAAGCTGTCTGGGTTTGAACACTTCAGGAGTCAGAAGGTGTGAAATTCCACTCATGTAGTTTTTCTAAGTGGACCCCACAAAACTACACCTCTGCCTCAGCCCTCCAGGAAGACCTGAACCTCCGGCTAGTGAAACAATACTCTCCAAACTTGGTTTAGCTTTCCAACAAACTGTGGAAGTATGTAATTGATAAGTGTTTAGATACAAACTTTTACCAGTGTACCCTACTCCAGCTACCTGCCCAGGATTGCCAGCAGCCAATATCACCAGTCCCAATCACTATTCTAACCTAGACCCTCTTCCATTAGTCTCCTCTCACCTTTTGTGTAACTTCTACCTCTTTTAGTTGTAATCTTTCTCCTGTATTTCTACCACGTTTACCCCTTTACCGCAACAATAAATGTGGTAAAACTCCCTTTGGCCACTAGGTGGCATCCTTTCTACTATCTGGTTTACTCCCCTTTTGTCTTCTTTTCTATCTCACCTATATCGTTCTTTCCTGTTATATCTACCCTCTGTACTTTTGCTTTCTGGACCTGCCTATTACCCCTATGTTTAACTCCTATAACTCTAATCTGTATACTACCATAGCTTTACTTTAATTATTCTTTACTTCACATACACTTCTGCTACTTTTTACTAGGTTACACTACATATACACATAGACCTAGTACAAACCTACCTGCTGTTTCCATACTTTACTGATTGTTTCTTTTTTTCTGTACCACACAAAGGTAATTGTGTCTTCCCGCTCCGTTCGCCCTTCGGGCTCACTCCGCTCCCCTCCCTGCCCCCAAATCCCACCCGCCCCTAGGACCTCTACATTTATCCCCCACAAGGACACACCCCTCTTGCTTTACAACCAATCATATCCTAGACCCTCCCAGCCCACCTCTACTATCTTCACATTGGTTTCCCTCAGACACACCCCTCATTTATCACAACCAATCATATCATATACTTCATCCACACCCCCTTCTAAATAGCCTTCCCTCTCCCACTCCCTGACCCACCCTCCCTAACTACACTACTAACATCCCTGCACAAGCCCTCTCAACATGCCTAATTATACTCAACATTTCCTTTTACTAACTTTCCTAACTACTCTCACCTCTACCTATCTCTTAACCTGCTATGAACAACCCCTACCCTTTACTCTTATAATCCCAACCAGACATACCCAAACATGTCCACCAGCCTTATCTATAAACTATCTCAATACCATCCACAAAACCTCCTATCTTCAACCTAAATACCACCTTTCTCACATAAAATACTTTATCCACAACCTTAAGAAACTTCAGAACTACTTTTACAAACCCCCTCAACCCTTTAACCCTATTATATCTTGCTCATTAATAGATGGAGATATTCACCCCAACCCTGGTCCAATCCCCTCCCAAATTCCCACTAAATGCCACCCAGTCATAAGAAACAGTACATTACCTACAAAACCCCCAAAATCGCTACCAATTGCTCAACTAAACATACGAAGCATTTGTAACAAAATAGCACAAATTCATGCCCTTCTAGAAGTTCAACAGTTCGATATTCTCTGTCTAACAGAAACATGGCTCAAACCTACAATAAAAGACAATGAGATTATTCCCCCTGGCTATAACATCCTAAGACAAGACCGCTTAAACAAAAAAGGTGGTGGGGTTGCTATTCTCTATAGAACAGGACTGCAGATCAGTAGAACAAATCAAAACCTTTTATCTGACACTAGTATTGAAATAATTATTACAAAACTGCAACTCAACCCACAAAAAACATTAAATATTATCTGTACCTATCTTCCCCCAGGAAAAAATCCAACCATATTAGAAGACCTACTAAACTGGCTCTCACTAAATCACCCTCAAGAAACAATACTCTTAGGGGATTTTAACATCGACTGGAACTTATGTAAACAGACTAATCCATCCACCCTTATTAACCTGCATGGCTTCTCTCAAATAATCAACTCCCCAACTAGAATAAACAAACTTAATAATAAAGAAAGTATACTTGATTGGATATTAACAAATAGTCCTCAGCAAAACTATACAACAGGAACTCTCCCAGATGACCTCAGTGATCATTCCCTCACTTATATCATTAGGCAAAAAACCAGTACTTCTGTCCCCATCCAAGTCAGATCATTCCGTAGTAAGAAATATTTTGACCTCAACCAGTATCAAAATGAGCTTACGCTAGTCAACTGGTCACCTCTTAAATCTTTACCAATAGATGAAGCAGTTAGTCACTTTAACAGTACTTTTCTCACTATCCTTGAACATCATGCCCCAATGCGTTCCATGCGTGTCAAATCTAAAACAGCCCAATGGCTCTCTAATAACACTAAGAAACTTATCTTAAGTAGGAATAAAGTCTGGGCTAAATGGCGTACCACAAAAAGCCTAACTGATAATGTCACTTTTAGACAACAGAGAAATATGACAAAAAAAGCTATCATACAAGATAAAAAGAACTTCTTTACTCAGCTTCAGCAATCCTCACCACACCAACCACATAAATTTTGGTCCTCTATCAATAAACTATTATCCCCTGGTAAAGTAGCCACACCAAACCCATCTGGCTCTGACCCCGATTGCCCCTTACAAACAGCTAATGCCTTTAATACTTTCTTCACTTCTGCCATACTAAACCTAGCCAATCAACAAAACCCAGATACCTCCAAACTATTTACACCTAGCACTATTCCCCCCTCATTTCACCTTAAACCCATACCCACTTCTCAAATATTGTCCCTACTTCATAAACTAAAACCTACAACCCCCTCTGCTGACCGATTACCAGCAGAATACCTCCAACTAGGTGCCAAAGCCTTAGCATATCCCATCTCTATACTTATTAACAGGACATTAAAAGAAAGTACAATTCCATCAGTCTGGAAAGTCTCTTATATTATCCCTCTTTTTAAAGGAGGTGACTCTACTGAGTACTCTTAACTACCGCCCTATAGCATTACTATCTCCGCTTGCAAAAATTATGGAGAAGTGTATCCACAAACAGTTACTAAATCACCTACTCGACCATAAACTCCTAGCTAATTGCCAACATGGGTTTCGACCATACCATAGTACTAGCACAGCCTTACTATCCTTCATTGACTCAATTAACAAAAATCGCAACAATAATACTCCTTCAGCATTCTTCGTAGACCTGTCCAAAGCCTTTGACATGGTCAATCACCAGCTTCTTCTCCATCGTTTAAAATCTTTCTCTCTAGATAACCCTGCATTATCCTGGTTCTCATCTTACCTAGACAACCGCAAACAAGCAGTTCTATGGGACAACCAACTCTCTGACCTTCTCCCCACCACTATAGGAGTCCCTCAGGGCTCTATTTTAGGTCCTCTCTTGTTTTCCATTTTCATTAATGAACTTCATCTAGCTACTCCACAAACAACATGCATTCAATATGCAGACGACACCAGCATCATTTGCTCAGCCTCAACACAGTCAGAACTTCACTCTCTCACACAAAAAACCTTCTCAACCATAGAACAATGGTTCTCTAATCATTGCTTCTCCTTAACCCCAAGAAAACCAAACTCTTGCTCTTTTCACCCACCCACTTGTCTTCCTCTATCCATTTTACACTTACATCCGATAATGGGACCATTATCTCTCCTGACCAAACAACAAAACTCTTGGGTATTACTATTGACAATCAATTAAAATTTGACAATCATATTAATCTTACAATAAAATCTACCAACAGAAAACTTGGCTCTCTCTATAGAATCAAATCTTTTCTTACCCCTGAAGCCAAAGTTACAATAGCTAGAACCCACTTAATCTCAACCCTCTTATATGCTTCCTCCATATACACAAATCTTTCTAAACATAATCTTAAAAAACTTACTACATCATATAACAATATTGCCAGATTTGCAACTGCCTCTCCATATAGAACTCATCATTGTTTAAATCTCAAGAAGCTAGGATGGCTTGAACTTCCACATCTCATGCAATACTATCAACTCACTATTGCCCATAATGCCCTACATCACCCTGACAACACCCCAATACTCTCTACCCTCATTACGCCCTATAATAATCAGAAGTACCTACGCTCCACCAACAAAATACTGGTCCAAACATCCCGATCCAAAAATTCAGCAGGTGACGCCATATTCTCCAACTCAATTGACAAAATATGGAACCACTTACCACAAGACCTTACATCTCTAACTTCACTCTCCCTTTTTAAAACTAAACTAAAATTCTTTCTATATAACCATTGGCTCTGTTCTTGTCATAACCCTGGTTAGCTCTCTTTTTTTTCCCCATCTTTACCTAATTCCTTAACAACCTTTCTCACTCTTCTCTTCTATATACACTTACAGAGTATTTAATTTTTTTTTTCTTCATCTTTTCTTTTTTACCATCCTACTTTTAGACTCTACTCAAAAGTTTATACAACTTGTTATAAGATTTATTGCATATTTTTTGTTTTCCTATTATTGTAAATTGATGTATAACTGACACTGTTTAGTAGTATGTAGTGGAGCTTTTCTCCCCGGGCCTTCACTGAAAATGGACATATATCCAGCTGGACTAGCCCGGTAAACAAATGTAAAATAAATAAATAAAATAAAATTTCTGAGCTGCAATACGGATATTCTGGCTGCACCCTCTGCTGGATTTAAAGGCAAACTTCTCAAGTTCTTTTCCCAGGAATTCTGGGCAGAGCCAAAAATAATGGGGGACAGAGACTAATTTGAATATTGTTCTCATTCACTTAGTACAACAAGTTTTGCATCCGCATGCATTTTCTGCAATATATGAAGTATGAAATTGAAATCACACTGAGAATTAGTTAATATGAGAGATTAATTAGGAAAGCAAAATCATATACATGATATATACATCAGCTTTTTCTTTTGCTTTGACTACATGATATTGCAATAGGATAACAGCAAATAACACCCATCAGAAGAAATTTCTATTTTAAAATATTTGTAATATACCTACCATTATGAATCCACTTTAAATCTGCTACCACTATGGAATTCCAGCTTGCTCTTCCATTGCTGTAGTTTTCAGGCCAGAGATCATCATAACAGTTGATGCTTAATTAGTTTAGTTTATGGCAGTACTTTAGACTGGTCCACTGGGAGTGCTGCTGTTTTGAAGGTCTGTTGCTAGCAAATCACCGGAGATGGCGGCATCATGTAGTGAAAAAGGAAAGCCACACACACAATATGTTGCCCATTCCTGGCTAGATGTCTGTTTTGTCAGTCTCTCTTCCCAAACCATTTAAAGTGACATATTGCATTACAAGCAAGAACCAAATGCAACCAAGGTTCCCCCAAAAGCCACAAGCAAGAAGAGCACTTGTAGAAACCGGTAAGGAACGGTACACATGAACGTTCCAAATATTAATAGTCTTCATCCCTGTATCAAGCTGGTGCTTCATTAGAACTGTCACTTACCACACCAAGTCTATAAAATCATTAGTTCAAGTCAAGTGGCATTATGAACAAATAAAATTAAATCACCCATTCTTGCATTTGAAATGTCCTAAAATGATCACATATTTTGCAGTGGAATTAGTCTTCACCTGCATGACATTTCAGACAGATAAATCTGTAGTTTACCATGTCAGGTACTACTGTCAGTTTTGAATGGGCAATTAATTCTGCTAACGTCGGGAACACAGCAGCTGCTATTTTAAAAGAAAAAAAAAAAAGACAAAGCTGTGGAACTGTTTTTATTGCAGAGAGGAGGAGAACGTAACACTTGCCTTTCATAGCAAAACAAGGGAAGTTGTCACCTCTTCTGACAAATTTTCATAAACAGCAAAACAGTATTGAAATGCTAAGCTTTAAATGTAATTTATAATAGTTTATATGTTAAGATAACATGTAATATCAGAGATTTATTTGACATTTGGAAAAAACTCAGAAAATACTTTTGCAAGAAAAAATATCCATACAAGAAAAAATAACGCATTTACCATTTTCACCCCCCCCCCCCTGCAGATAGGGTTGTCTATCAACTAGGTGCACTGATAATGTTCCTATAAAGGGCTTTTTTGTGACCTACTCCCAGAAGGGAATGCATATCTGGTGTACGCAGATCCATGGTAAGAGATTCCCACTGACTTTGAGTCAGTCCATAACACTTTTAGTGCATGAGCCTTTTGTAGTCCACAAAGGAAATGTAACCTTTAATGGCAACCATATTATACAGATGAATTTACTGTCTCCCTTGCCTTCATCTTAATAAAAGGAAATCGGAAGTACTTGTGTGTTTTTAAATGTGCGGAGACACATACACACACACACACACACACACACACACACACACACACACACACACACACACACACACACACACAGTCAGACTTGTATTTAAACACCGTACTGCATCCCACATGTAGTATTCATACATACACACATTTTGTATATATTACATTTGTGAGCAGACACACATATATAGTTGCACAAAATTTCCATTTTGATTTGTTTTTCTTTAAAGAAGTACACAGATGGACATATAATCTACTTCCCCATTACACGCACTAATTTAATAAATATATATACAAATATTCGTGTGTGCACAATATGGGTGCATACAATTATTTATAATTTAATTAATATAGTAGAGTTGAGCATTATTAATGTGTACATTATAGCAAATGTCGCTTAATATTTTACTTATTCACTGTCACACATTGACTCTGTGTTGCACATGCAGTCTTTGTCAGTGTCATTATGTAAGTAATAGATGCACTTAGCAATACAAAGAAAAAAAATACTTATCTTTGCCGATGTAGCCTGAGTCGTTGCTGAAAAGAGTCCTGTAACCAGTTCACTTTCCTGGTTACCATAGTAAATAAATATGAAATAGAAAAATGGGGAATGCACAAGACAGAAATAATTAAGGAAGTAGTAAAGCACATTTTAATTCTGCATCATTCACGAGAGAGAAAAAACTTCCCACTGAAGGCTTTGGGAAGTAGCAGACAGATTTATTTTGGAATCCTCCTAGTTGTCATCTGTACATTATACAGGAAGGATTATTTACTGCAGTGAGAGTTTTCACACCTCAGCATGAGTGTGAGGGGGAACATCTGTCAGTTCTTTTAGAACTACAAAAGAATCCTTTTGCAAAAGCCTGCTGTTGGCTACTTCCAGCAAAAGTAGGTAGGCAAACAGCTATTTATAGCATAGAACAAGCTCTGATAGGCACATAAATGAGGCTCAGGGAAACCTAGAAGTAGCTGTGTTACAGAAGGTGTATTGGATTAGTGCTTCATAGTCCTGCCATTCTATCTTTAACGGCATGAGAAAGTAACACCACTTCTTATGTCTGTCATGATGATTCCTATAAGGAGGACTTGAAATGTATTCTAGGAAAAAGGAATTAAAGCAAGAAAACAAGATCCTAAAACCAAGGCAGGCCCCATCATCCGCCATTTTGAGGGAAATTCATTAAAATTTTAAAAGAAGCACTTGGAGTGATTTTTGTGTCATTAAAATAGCTCAGAAAACAGAGATACATTGAAAAACTTTAAGTTCTAAGATGGAGTTTTCCTTTAAATTCAAATGTCTTTTTATATACAAATTGGGGAAACTACCCAAAAGTTTGACACTTATCATTCTCAATAAGCTTCCAATTATTTCTGATAATCTACGTAATATTACTACCACTACCATATTTAATAATCGTCTGCTTGATCTTCCAGTATTACAATTTGAATTATTCTACTCTGTATACCTTTGCCTAATACTGTAAAGAAACTTTCTTTTCCTACATACTTCATCATTAATTTAACAGGATAGCCCGTATTAACAAAGGCGATCTATTAGCTTGTCTGTTTCAATAATAAATTGATCATTATCAGACACTCTCCTAGAAATTCACAGCATTTGGCCCTTCACTCACTAAACGTTTATTCTGAAAAGATGGATGATTACTGGGTAAAATGTAAACATTTATTAGAAAATGTAGGTTTCTTATATAATCTAGAGAGAAATTTCGTAGGTGAAAATCTTTCAATTAATAATATAGCCAAACAGTTAATAGCTTCATTAGAATAAGAAAATGTAAACCTTAAATCGGTAGTAGAATACAAGAATGCTGTAAAACTAGTAAGTTGTAGAACACTATCCTTCCAAATAACAAATATCTCCTCAAGGTACAGCAAAAATATTAATGCATAACACATGTGGTCCAAATTGAATACAAAATTCTGTTCCCAGTACGACTGAAGTTGCCATATAATGGAGCACAAGCTGCTGCCATGGCAACATCTGTCATCCTGTTTATAGCATTCCCCTTCAAAATAAATAAAGAAAAAAAGAACCATGTCAATAAAATCAACTACAATATTGATTTCTGTGTTGTGTAAAACCTCACATCCACAAGCTTCTCTAAACCAATTAATTCCTTTCGTGTGACGTATACATGAAAAAAGATCCACTGCATTAGTTGTGACCAAGCACCATTCATCGAAGAATTCATTTTTAAATATTGGCTTAAAAAAATCCCATGAGCCCTCCAAAATGAAGTGATCAAAAAAAAAAGGGGTGAATTTTAGACCTAGTGGCAGCAACTACTGCATGTGGAGGGGGGGGGGGTCATCCATGCGGTTATGTATTTTTAAGAATAACAAATAGCATCCACTTTTAAAATCGTGTATAGTTTATATTCAATGTCTCCCTGGTCTAAAAAAATTTTGTAATGGGAAATATTGACTTCATTTTTGGATACCCTACAACACTGATGGTATTGTAAACCACAGAACTAGAAGTCACCAGTATCGCCTCTAAGGACATCAGAATACTGCTGTGGTGTCAGCTTAGTATAAGGTACTGGGTAAGTGTTCCCACCAGAATACTCAGTATCATCCCTGGTTAACTTTATAAATACAACTGTTTTATAATAATCATTTAGCTTAACATATACAAATCATTTTGAAGTGTCCAAAAGGTGGATTTCATCCAGTAGTCTGAACGTCACCTTTTCATAAGTCTTATAATAATTCTCATAATTTTAATTCCACAGTCATTGAATACAGTAATGAGTTATTTTAATAATTCAATGTTTGTCATGAACACCATTTGGAAACTTCCAAACCCTTAGGCACCCTCCCTCGTGAAATGCATTCCTTTTAAGCAGGCATTATCAAGTTGCAGAATTTTACATTTTAAAAGCTTTTTTCAGATAATTTCAACTGACTGTCAAGACTTCCACTTATGACAGACTTGGTTGGGTGCTTAAAAGCCAAAAAACGAATTGTTCAACCACGGCGTTACATCCAAAGTGGTGCTTGTTTTTCATTGTGAACTTTAATTACCATCAGATCCATTACCACCTTTCTCTCTCCCATTCATTTCACTGCTGTGTAGCAAATTGACAGGTACCATGTCAATGGCATGTGGGACTGTTCCAATCCATATCTCTGTGTAGGAGCTCTAACCAAATCAGTAAAGTCACTTGCAAATTGACAGGTACCATGTCAATGGCATGTGGGACTGTTCCAATCCATATCTCTGTGTAGGAGCTCTAACCAAATCAGTAAAGTCACTTGCAAATTGACAGGTACCATGTCAATGGCATGTGGGACTGTTCCAATCCATATCTCTGTGTAGGAGCTCTAACCAAATCAGTAAAGTCACTTGCAAATTGACAGGTACCATGTCAATGGCATGTGGGACTGTTCCAATCCATATCTCTGTGTAGGAGCTCTAACCAAATCAGTAAAGTCACTTGCAAATTGACAGGTACCATGTCAATGGCATGTGGGACTGTTCCAATCCATATCTCTGTGTAGGAGCTCTAACCAAATCAGTAAAGTCACTTGCAAATTGACAGGTACCATGTCAATGGCATGTGGGACTGTTCCAATCCATATCTCTGTGTAGGAGCTCTAACCAAATCAGTAAAGTCACTTGCAAATTGACAGGTACCATGTCAATGGCATGTGGGACTGTTCCAATCCATATCTCTGTGTAGGAGCTCTAACCAAATCAGTAAAGTCACTTGCAAATTGACAGGTACCATGTCAATGGCATGTGGGACTGTTCCAATCCATATCTCTGTGTAGGAGCTCTAACCAAATCAGTAAAGTCACTTGCAAATTGACAGGTACCATGTCAATGGCATGTGGGACTGTTCCAATCCATATCTCTGTGTAGGAGCTCTAACCAAATCAGTAAAGTCACTTGCAAATTGACAGGTACCATGTCAATGGCATGTGGGACTGTTCCAATCCATATCTCTGTGTAGGAGCTCTAACCAAATCAGTAAAGTCACTTGCAAATTGACAGGTACCATGTCAATGGCATGTGGGACTGTTCCAATCCATATCTCTGTGTAGGAGCTCTAACCAAATCAGTAAAGTCACTTGCAAATTGACAGGTACCATGTCAATGGCATGTGGGACTGTTCCAATCCATATCTCTGTGTAGGAGCTCTAACCAAATCAGTAAAGTCACTTGCAAATTGACAGGTACCATGTCAATGGCATGTGGGACTGTTCCAATCCATATCTCTGTGTAGGAGCTCTAACCAAATCAGTAAAGTCACTTGCAAATTGACAGGTACCATGTCAATGGCATGTGGGACTGTTCCAATCCATATCTCTGTGTAGGAGCTCTAACCAAATCAGTAAAGTCACTTTCTAGAGCTTATCTTTTAATATTTGGAAAGTTATTTTTGTGTTTGCAGTTCCTTAACCCAGTTTCAACAAGTGCTCTTCTTGCTTGTGGGTTTCTGGTGACCTTTATTGCATTTGTTTCTTGGTTTATTGATTCTGAGGATCCTATTCTCTTGTATGTAGAGGTTATATTACTAAGAAATATATTGTAATTTTTACCTGGCTGTAATATATTTTCACTTTGTCCTAGCATACTTCACTCATTTTAAATAATTTGTAAACCTAGTCCATTTTACATGTACTGCAGATTTCTTCAGAAAATTTATAGACCATGCATTTTCTTGCAAATTAATGCAACCACTGAGACAGTTTACTTCAGTTCTCTGCCTTCACAGAGGTCACATTGAGCACAAATGCCAAAATGCATTGAGGTGCATCTTTTAGCCATATACTTGACCCAAATCAGATCTCCACAAATTACAAAAGTACTTGACATTTATATGGTAAAATATTTAAAGTTGGCTGCATTAGTTTTTCCTGGCTTGTGTTGATCTGCTAAAAGTAGCATTTCTAGTCTTGCATACAGGTAAAAAAATGTGTCCGCAAACAAAAATGAATGCATGCATGCTGAATTGTTTACATAAATGTATAGAGCTACAACAGCACATGGGAGTGTCCAGGTGTCAAAGCACTGATGTATGATTGCATTAATGTACATAACCAGCAGTAGAAGGGATTGATTCCGCAAATATTCTGTACAATTACACATGTCCAGTGTTTGTCTACATAAACTTTATTTTTAATTTCTGAATTATGAGGAGGAGACATGGACACATTTCTAACTCTATTGCAAGATTTGAATGTATTTCTTTTTATATATAAAACTTGCTTGTGTATGTTCTGAAATAGGATGTTTTGGACCATTTAGATGACTTTCAAAACTGTGAGGCAGTGCTGCATATTTGGTAAACCTCCATCAGAGCCACATTTCTGAGAATCCGTTGTTTGCATATGTCTCCTGCTCAAGTTGTCAAACAGTTTGTGTTCAATTCCATTTGCTTCTCTTCTCAATTTTGTACTCTGGCTTTCTTTGGCACCAACTGTGTGCATCAGCCTGTAAGAGCCTCCATAGCTGAAAATTGTTTTGCCCCTTGCACTCTGAAACTGGAAATGATGCCAATTAATGCCTGGCACTCCAGCTGAGACATTGTTCTTGTTTCCAGTGGTCTGAAGACTGGGAAATCTAGCAATTAATGCCTGTCAGTGCTCCATTCCGAGGACTTGGCAGGATAACTACTGATGGAGGAAGTGGTTCTTCTGTGTCGCACACTAGTTATTCATTTTTAACTTGTGCTGAATAAAAGCAAGACTGCCTGTCACCAGGAGAGAGCAAAGATTTAGAAAATGGGTCTGTGGAAAAATGCATTGTTTCATGTACAGAAACAAATTTTACAGAAAAGCTGCATCATTTTCATAGGCTGATGCATCTCACAAAACTGGGATTTGTATAATCGGGTACAACTCAAAACTTGATCTCTGATATCCTGCATTCTTGTTGCAACAACTTTTTATTGAAATGTGCATTAAACATTTTTTTTTTTAATTGACCAAATTGATTTAGTTGAGGTTCTTCAAGTATTTTGTGTTTCTTATTTAATTTTGCTGCTGGATATGGACCACAATGCCTATAGTAAGAACACAGATCTCCCATTTTGTTCTGGGAGGAAAATATTAGAAAATCACAAATTTAGACATTCATCACAACTGTATTTGATTTTTAATACTGTATTTTGTTTTCAGTTTCTTCCAAATGTTGTGTATGAGATGCACACATTTGCTGAGAAGTTGTTCCATCACAAATGGAAAAGCTGGTGATTGAAAATCCAGTACGTTCAACAGTACAGGCTTTTCCTGAGTGAGTTCTTAGTACAGTGAGGAGTGGATATACGTATTTAGCAGATGGTGTGGGGGGGGGGGGTGCAGGGGGTTCCCGTTTTGTTTTCTAACAATTTTCTGGATTGATTTTGAGTTTGAGCATTTGTGGTTCAGTGTTATGATATTTCTATGAAATGTCGTACATGTTCGTGTGTGTGTGTGTAATATAATGGGTGGACTGCCTTTTGTCTCAAAGATGGTTAGTTGACATCTGTTTAGCTGTGTTTTTGTTTTGTTTTAAATTTTGCATACACTAAGGTATTTTCTTGGTGCGTGTGTGGTTCTATGTCTGTTGTTAACATATAGATGTCTCAACAAAAGTGAGTATACCCTTTGTTCAGGAAAGTCTGACTTTGTATAAAACAACCCTTTTTTCAGTGGAGGACCAGGGAGAAAAGCTCCAGAACAAAAAAAACATAACAGTATGTGCAGTTGATTTACAGAGCTATTAAATGTCAGAACTGATTCGATTATAGTAAAAATTACAGCAGCGATTAAGTCACTGAAGCAGTGGGTGTTTTTTAATGTAAGCTGGATACGATTAATGGGGAGGGTTGAAGAGTAGACTTGACAGGTGAACTACTAAGCTATAAAGAGAAGAAAGGAGTTTAGAGGTAAGACAGCAATAAAAGCTCAGTCAATTTGGAGTAGTGACTTTTTAGTGGCAATTAGCTCTGCTATGCCAGTATGGATAGGAGCCTTCTTGAATAGGGGCTATGCTGGAGTAGTAGAGCAGGAACCAAGCCACTTGTCTTTTAGGTAACTGCATTTTAAACACATGAGCTAGGTTTTTGTCTAAAGTATGTTGAAACGGAGTTCCATGATTTGAATATGGAGCTAGAGTACAAAGAATCGACAGCAGCATTTATAGAGTATAGCTACCTATTTGAGCTATGTTGCTGTAGTGGCTTCTTTAGTGAGGGGTACCTTCAAGAAAATGTATTTTTTGTGGGCAGTTTTTTTTAGATGGGAGTAAGTATAGTGTTTACCTTGTTTCTTCCAGTTAAGAAGTTTCAAGGTTATCCAGTGATGAGGCTTGGAATAGGTGTTAGCAGGTTGTGATTTTTGTTGCAACATTTCTCTAATTTACTCAGTTGTGTGGTTTATAAGTTTGTCAACACTGGACTGGCATAGCGTAGTGTTAGAAGTAGATAAGCTTGTCAACACTGGACTGGCATAGCGTAGTGTTAGAAGTAGATAAGCAGAGGCCATGTGATCTTTCTGTTAGTGTTTAAGGAAAGGCTTGGCTCTGTACAGTAGGCCTAGTTGTCAGTGGATTTTTGTAGTAGTAATTTGAAAGTGCAGGTCAAATTGTAGGTTTTCATCTATGACTCAATTTGTATTAGTAACTTACTGATGAAAACGATAAAAAACAAACTAGGCACACATAAACCAGCATACGAGATCAGGACCACGCGGATCTTCAAGAAAAAACCAAAGTATAATCACAACGCTGCTGGTGTCTTTTCTTGTCCGATGAAGCCTCGGTTGTAACGGAGGCGAAAACGTTTATAATAAAGTGCGTTCACATAGAAACGGTGTGGAATATCCTTTGAAATAGACGTTGTGATTATACTTTGTTTTTTTCTTGAAGATCCGCGTGGTCCTGATCTCGTATGCTGGTGTATTAGTAACTTAACTATCTTTCGTTCATTGTTGTAACTGATTTTTTTTTTTTTTTTTTGTCAGATCAGCGCTTGGGTGTAAATAGGATTAGCTTTGTTTAGGAAGTAGTTTGGAGTTGATGAGCCAGGACTGCACCGAGAAGGAAGGAAGGAATCTTGAGTTCTTGTTTGGAGCTTAGTCAGGTTTAGGGCTGAGCAGATTGATGGTCATAAATGTATTGGATTATTGATGCTCACTTGGTAGCTGCTGGGAGATCACCAATTTTAAATACACTTGGCCCAAAGTGCCTTGAGTGATACCTTCTGATGCCGGTAGGAAGAGGGATTACGGATCAATCCATTTTGCAGCTTTGAGACCTGTAGCTAACTTGGTAACCAAGCACTAGCGGTACTAGGGTGTTTAAAGTTGTTTAAGTTTCTAATGTGAGATGGTATAAAATGCTTTGGATTAGTTCGCAACAGTGTTTGAAAACTGTTTTTCCTTATTTCTGTGATAGTTGATGGTGTTAACAATGATAGCAGTGCTATGTTTGTGCTATGGTGAGAAAAATAATCCATACAGTGTTTGGGACAGGAGGTAGTTGGCAAGGAGGAGTTGGTTGTGCACCTATTTTTCGAGAATTCTAGATGTTGCAATTTTGTATGTGTACTAATCATACTAATTATTATAACTTGTGCATGAAAGTCTCATCTCATCACATGAAAAAGGGATTTCATGTTTTTAATTGTTGTAAATCAATTGTCATGTCTGTTGGGGGCTAGTAGAAATGGTGCTTATAACTGACTGAGAGAAAGTTGACTAAACATTGGTTGAAATGTCCCCAGCTTATTCACCTAAATTGCCACAAACTCTGGTAGGTGAGACATGAGTAACATCTCTTCCAAGTGTGACACCTCCGAAGTGTAACACTATCTTTTGGCTGCACTGTTACTTCATTAGTGGAATATGAATTTGGTACCCAAGCGTGCCACCTGTTGACACTTAAATATTTCGCTTTGGAATATTTTCACTTTGCAGTGCAGTACTCCAAAGTTTATTCATCTGGGTTACTTCCCTTGTCAATAGCAGGAGACGAATCTGTCCTGACTTTTTTTTTTTTTTTTTTAACACATTTAATATTCTACTCCACCCTTTCTCCCCTTCTCCCATGTCTTTTTGAATGCAGTCATTGGATCTCTTCCCACTGCCTGTTCCAGAATTACATTTCATATATTCAGTCTTACAAAAAGTAGTACTTGACAAGATACCCAGCGAGTAGTACTTGCCAAGTTCCAGAGAAGAAGTGGTAGATCATTTGCTTGTCCCTAGTGTCCTCCCCTCCCCGGTCAGGATGATCTTTGCCGTGACGTTTTTGCAGCCACACCATATCATATTTCCACTCCCCTGCCTGTTCTCTCTCTAATGGGAAGAGCTGCAGTTTTGGTGCCTGCATTATAATTTCCTTTCCATTTCTTGCACCTTTCTGGTGGGTTTCTGTGGATTTCTTCCAGCAACTTGTCCCTTTTCCTTGTATACCTGTGTTAGGCCACACTTTAAGCACTGAGTGCAATTATAAATTATTGCTTTATTTCTCAAATCTATTTCCCTATGGATACATATAAAAGCACACTCTACTGCTGCTGACTCTGTTTGCATCTGGTGGACTAGACTATGATCAATACCCCCATGACCTTTTTCTGTTCTGTTGTTGTCATTTCTACTCCTTGCAGGTGATAATGCCGCACCTGGACTGCTGTGGCCCAATTGCTGTACTTTGTATTTATCTGCACTGTGCCTCGTCTGCCACATTCCTGTTCAGTTGGTCATCCTTTTAGACTTTTATCCTCCTCGTCCACCATTGCACTTGTCTTCTGTGTCTTTAGTGAAAAGTTTGACTCTTTTGCCCTTTTTTCAGATGTGCCTGAAAAATGCAGAAGAGTACAGGACCCTGTACTGATCACTGAGGTATTTGGTGGTAGTTTTTATTCCTGATGTGCCCCATTTGCTGCCTTTAGCTGTGTAGCATTCCATGTTTTTATTTGGGAACTTGTCCCCAACCACTCCAATTTTCCTGGAAGCTGGTGCAAGGTAAACCAGAAGCTTAGTGAAAGCTAGCAGATAGGGACACCCTGCAGCTCCTTTTCAGGTTCTTCTATAAGCTGGACATAAAACCATATCAAAAACCAAGGCATGTTTGACTGATGGCTTTTCTGGCTGTGAAAACTGTGTTGCACTTCAGTCAGAGGACTTGCATGTACATTGGCCACCCCTAAGGCATGTTCAATGTCTTTTTTTTTTTTTTTTTTATATCTATATCTATATATATCATCACGCTTTAAAATTGTTAATATCCCTTCCATTTCCTTCTGTTTAGTAGTTGGAAGCTGTTGCATAGGACCGATAATACTACCCAAGTGAAACAACTGAAACGACCCATGGATATATTTCATTAGGGAGTAAGCTAATAGATCAAATACCTCTTGACAGAAGGTGAAATCCGACATTACTTGTTTGCAACAATCCACTGCACATAGGACTAAAGTATAAATATTTTTGTCCCCTCCACCACAAACTTCAATTTCAAGAGCATTTGCAGATGGGGGCTTAAATGTTTATACTGAAGAGGATTTTCCTTTACTAACCAGACCACTCAACCATTATTACGCTATCTCTAAAGAAAACAAGACACCAAAAGAAGGAAAAGACTTTATCAAGGATGACAACTCTGAGCTGGTCGTACAGCAAGTATAGATAAAGACCATCTACAATGTTAACCGTAGTATTTCAGACTATATGTAATCTGAGCCGGAAACTCCTTCATTGAGTAAGGGTGTTTTGTCTAATCTACCATAAGCATTATGTATTACTGAATTAAGAATGGCTACAAAAACCTTAAAACTAGAAATAAACATTCCCGCAAGTGAAAAGTCATCGTAATGTGAATGCCTTTGAGAAAGCTTGGGAGCAGAACTTGTATGTTTTTATAATATACACACACATGTGTATGTATGTATTATACACTTTGAGACAGATATACCAACTGGTTTTGATGAAAATTTGAATCCGCTTGATTGGAATGCTTTTTGGTTGTTACAGCACTGAATTGTAGTTATGTTACTCTGATAGGAATATGTCATATAGTTTATCTACTTCTGTGGTATGTAATCAGCATACAGAATACCTGATATTTATAAGCTGCATAGGGTGATACAGTCCTTTAGTGGCTTGGGCGGTGGTATTTCACAAAACCTGTGTGTGTGTAATTCTGCCAATTTGAAGAAGCAAATATGTTATAAGGAGGAATAAATTGCTAAGATGTGGAAGAAAAGTCACAAGGCCTTGTTTTAATTGTATGTTTTGCAGATACCCCAGAAGAAATGTAATTTAAGTACATCAGCCACTTTGTGATGATAAAAAATATGTATTTAGCTAGATGTGAAGTGTCCTTCATTGTATATGGGATTTGTGAGCATTGTTCAGACGTACTGTAGACATGTAGAAGTGACTGCTTTTATACAAAAATGAGATGCCCATATTTTAATGTTGTAGAGACTGTTAGAACTATGTATAGGGTGGCAAAACTTTGTAGAAATATATCGGGGAATATATATAGGGTGGCAAAACTTTGTAGAAAGATATCGGGGAATATAAACTGCTATATAATGTGAAAGCTGACTGCCATCCTCAACCTCTAAATCTTGTATCAAAATGTGAAACGGTGCCTCTCAAAATGTGGAACACTTTATTACGGCTTAGTAATAGCTTACATTTTAATACTTTTATGAGCTTCCAAAGTTAGTTAGTTACTTCTTAAAACTTCTTTTGATGAATTATAAATGGGTTTCGGTATCATTTTATTATAGGTTTATATACTAGGCTAATGACCACCAGGTCTTTACAAGCCTAGCTGGGAAACCCAGCCCAGTTTTGAGCCAGAGTTTTTTGCACACCTGTATGGTGGATATGTTAGTAAAGAGGTAAGGGTTATATTGGTCGAAGGGGATTCCAGCAATCCCAGACAGGCTGAAGAGTATGATCTACTAACATAGGTTCATAGGTACGTACTGGGCTATTGCTCTGTGAAGATCTTGAACATTGTCTCCATTCCCATGATAATTTGTAGCACTTGCCTTTTGCAATATGAATCTCCATAGGCAAGGTGCCCAAGTGTGTGTTGGGCACTTGCATATTTCCTTTATTCATGATGGCCATTGGTGCTAAACCAGGGTGACTTTGTGGCTACCCACCCATTCTTCCCATTTACATTTGAATAGAGTGAGAGAAGTACTGTGCTTTATATGGAGGGCAAGCTGGTTCTGTAAATGTGGTATTCTATGTGATGCACACCTATCCCTCCAGCATGTTCTAATAAACCTGCATTAGGGGTTAAGGTCCCTTGAGTAGGTGTTTCTAATACCGTTAGACTTCTGAACGTGTAATAGGCCTGACCTCACAGGCTCTTGAGGCTCCATACATGAGGTAGAGGTTTCCTCTCAGTAGCCTGCATGATGCCGAGAAGAGAGGGAAGGCTTTGAGGGAGTCTGTGTAGTTTTTATGATTTTTTTTTTTTTAATGAGAAAGCACTGTAGTCATTCTATCTGTGACGTGTTTGGATAGGTACATAATGAAAGAGGCATTATACTCAATGACTAACATGAGGACAGAGTACCAAGGAACAGTTGCATCCCTGGATATGGATGGCATACCCTTCAATGTAAGCCATGTGATAAAAATGGACTTCCTTAGAATAGTGGATACAAGGTGATCTGGACAGTTTGCTGTCCACCTAGGTTCCCAGATCTCTCTCTGCAGGATCAGTTTTCAGGGAGATGTCAACATGATGGTTACAAAGGGAGTCCTACTTGCTGAAGGATATGGTTATATATTTCTTGGCATTTTGTTTCAGTCCATAGTTTTGGCACCAACTATTCATTTGGATGTTGGTTAAATATAACACTGAATGTTTTATCATACAATGTGAAATGTTTATTTTTAAGACACCAAAATGAGGAACATTCCTTATAATGAGGTACATTTGAGAGATATGGCCCTCTTGGTTTGAATGGCATATGCAGCATAAAACCTGTGTTGAAAGCAAGGCCATTAAGGAAGTGATATTTATTTTCTCTCCTTATATGAAATGGGTACTAAAGATTAAATTTTTAAATAGCTGTTTATTTGTAAATATTATAAATACAGTAGATACATAAATATGTATACAAGTCTTTTGGTGTTTTTATGATTTAATGTCTTATTTTTAAATCGCCATTGACTTATGTCATTGATAATGATAGTTTCTAATAAACTGTTTCACTATGTATTTTTATTTAATCGAAAAAGTACATTAGTGCAAGAACTTATTTTGTGTGGATGTGAGTGTGTGAATAAACAGAAGAAGCGACATTATTTCCTTTTTAACAGGTATAAGTTTTGGCCTTTGATTTCTCTTTTACCTTTCTCCAGGTGTTTCCCTGATGTCCTTCAAGGATGCATCTGCAGTCCTAACATATGGGTTGTCCTGCCTCAGGCAGCCCTTCGGTCGGCCGGATTCCAAAGTCTGGGTCTGGCCTCGGCTGATGTCGCACTTCACCCGACGTCACAGCTGCTGTTTATTGGGTATAAAGGCATCAGCCGACGCCATTTTCCTCAGTCTTTCTTGCCGCGTGGTGCCCGAAGCAGAAGCTGTTCGCAAGTGCCGGTCGGTCAGATCCAGAGATTTCTACTACCGAAGACTTCTAAAAAGCTAAGTACCCCGTTGGGGACTCTTTCTTGCCTCAGCCGATGTCAGACAAAGTAAATAATTGTTTAACTTGTGGGAAACAAATACCTCATAAGGATTTCCACTCGTACTGCCTTCCTTGCTTAGGCCCAGACCACGACGTATCAGCTTGTCTAGCCTGTGCTTCCTTCAACCGACGGACACTTAGACGTCGGTCGGAGTTTGCAGAGGAGTTTTTTGGTCCCGCTTTTGCATACAAAATGCCGTCGGAGACTCCGACTACTCAATTAGCTAAAAAGCGCAAGGAAAAGGACCGACATTCGCGGCCCGTGGTTTCGGCTGAAACCACGGTTAGGCCTACTGCGAGTGTCTCTGTTTCGGCTGAAACCGAGTCCCCGGTTCTTCCTTCGGCCGAAAGCATGCCTCCGATAGCCGAGGCCTCACAGAGCATGGCTGTATCTGCTACTGAATTTACTGCTACAGTAGCAGGCACCCAGGATTTGTCAGACACTATTCCTTTAGACATATCTACCCCTGCACGTGGGGCTGCTAGACCCCCTGCTTCTATGTCTATAAAGGCTTTTGCCAGGGCTAAAGCAGCTAAATCTTCTAAGGCCTTACCTGCTAAAACTCCCTCACATAGGCCTACCTCTAGTTCCCAAATTCTCAGCCTGGCTGAGGATCTCATTTCTTTGATCAGGGGATCCCAACCTCACCCAGACAGGGCCTCTCAGCCCCCTCCAGATAAGAGGCCTAGGACTGAACCCCCGGAACCTGTCTCTACAGACTACTCCTCGGATGACTCAGACATTTCATACCCTCAGGAAGGCCCATATTTTCCTTATGAGGATTCTGATGCAGAAGACTCCATTCCTTCTGCTTCCCCTCCTGAAGAATTTTCCTTTGGGGAAACCTTGCATGCTATGAGGGAACATTTCCAATGGCAGGGCCAGGATTTTTCAGATTCAAGGAAAAGGCTAAGGACTTTTTTACATTTACCACAGCATAGGCCTTTAGCCATTCCTCCAGTACTAACAGTTGTTGATGATGCATATAATGATGCCTGTACTGCCCCTGATTCTCTTCCTCTGGCCCCTGCCAAGCCTGACCGATATTACAGGGTCCCGGACACACACTACCATTTGTATAAGGCTCCTGTTGCAGACCCTGAAACCATTTCACAGGGCCCTAAAGGTGTGGCAGCTGCCTCTGCCAAAAACCCTCTTCCCTCTGAAAGGGAATCTAGAGCATTAGAGAGATGGGGTAAAAAGGTTTATACTTCTGCTACTCTTTCGGTCAGGGCCTTGAACTGTCAATTTCACATGATTCAGTACCAGGAATTTTTGTTAGACCAGCTAACCAACTCTAAAGCACCACACCTTAGTACTAGTTAATTAATTGTATAATTGCCAGGCTATTTAATGGAGGTTACTGCACACTGCAATTTGTTTTCACTTGATAAAGCTCAGGATTGCCTGAGTAAGCGCTGTGATTTTATCTGTGACTTTTGGAATACTTCAGAAATAAAAATACAGCCTTGTGGACTTTAGCAGAGTTCCGGTTCCTTTCTTCAAGGTCGTGGATTATTCTTTGCTTGTCTTTGGTTTTTTGTGCATTAAATAAAAAACTGTCTTCTCCTGAACCTTTAGACCGCAAGTCCCTTCAGGATTTGGTACATAACTCTCAGCAGGTCAGTAACCATTTCTTAAAATGTGGCTATGATGCACTGGAGGCTTCCTTTAGATCAGCTATGACTGGAACAGTGATTCGAAGGCATGCCTGGTTAAAAGAACAATCCTTACCAGATCATGTTAAGTCAAAACTCCTAGATGCTCCCATGGAGAAACAAAGTTTGTTTGGCTCCCCTGCACAGGAGGTTCTAAAGAAGGTGGAAGAAAAAGCAAAATCTGTCCAAACAAGTCAAGGATTTCTTACAGGTCCAACCTCCGAGGTTTAGCAGAAATTGGCCTTCGAAGAATTGGTCCTTTCCAGACAACTCCAGAGCGCAGAGAGGCAGAAATAGATGCCCAAGAGGCAGAGGTCAATCTAGGGGTGCCTACAGGGGACGTCAGTGGCAGCCTACCAACCAGAGAAGTACTGCCACAGATTCAACTACAACCACTCCCACAGGGCAGACACAATGACTTGGCTCTGGTTCCGCCTACCAGGGAACAACTGGAAGCACCCTTGGGCGGAAAGCTAGCTTTATTTTCCGACAACTGGCATTACATTACAGGAGACAAATGGACTTTACAAACAATAGACAAGGGCTACAGGTTTCACTTCCACACTCTACCAAAAAAGAGAGGAATGCCAAACCTACCACCAAGCTAAAAAACAGACGCTCTAAGACAAATCAACAACTTATTAAGGATGAGAGCTATAGAAAAGGTACCACCTATGGAACAAGGCCAAGGATTTTACTCCAGGCTTTTCCTTGTACCAAGAAAAGAAAATCAATGGAGACCTATTCTAGACTTGTCCGCACTGAACACATACCTCATTGTTCCAAAATTCAAAATGCTGACCCTCCAGCAGCTTCTTCCCATGCTGGGCAAGGAGTCTTGGCTGGTGACTCTAGATCTCAAGGAGGCATACCTGCACGTCCCTATATGACCAGATTGCAGAAGACACCTCAGATTTCTTGCAGGATCAGAGCATTATCAATTCTCAGCATTGCCCTTTGGCTTATCTACTGCGCCCATAGTATTCACGAAATGCCTGACATCAGTAATTGCTCATTGCAGACTTCAGGGAATTCAAATTTACCCATACCTGGACGACTGCCTAATACAAGCGGACAACAAGGCAAAATTAACAAAAGATTTGGAAAATGTCATAAAACTGTTGCAAGCCTTGGGATACACAGTCAACATGCAAAAGTCAAGACTAGTGCCATCCCAAAGGATAACATTCTTGGGTGCAGAACTGGATACATCAACTCAGATGGCTTTTCTCACAGAAGAAAAACAAAAGCAACTACCAGTCTACTTCATGACATTAACAACACAAACTCAGCTTACTGCAAGGAAAGTCCTGCAAACCCTGGGTTACATGGCATCCTGCATAATATTGATTCCGCATGCCAGGCTGCATATGAGAAAGTTACAATGGTACCTAAGGAATGTATGGTCTCAACACAAGCACAGTCTAGAAGCCCAGATTCCAATAATTCCATGCCTGAAGCAAGAATTCCTATGGTGGGCTCAGGCCTGTCAGTTGAACAGAGGATTGCCTTTCCACAAACCTCATCCAAGCCAGACCATCACCACGGACGCCTCAGACCTAGGCTGGGGGGCACACATGGTGGACAAGTGTATACAAGGCCTATGGACCCAAGACCAGCTGAATCTATACATAAATCTAAAGGAGATGCTGGCAGTGAAACATGTGATCCAGGCATTCAGATCACTCCTTCAACAGGGTCATCTGCTGATAAGGACGGACAATACCACAGTCATGTGGTACATCAACAAACAGGGAGGTACACATTCATATCCTCTATGCCGGATGGCAATGGACCTGTGGAATGTGGCCCTGAATCTCAACATTCAACTTCAGGCCAGATTTGTACCAGGAAAAGAAAATTCTCTAGCAGACACCTTAAGCAGAACTACCACGGATGCTCACGAATGGATGCTGCATCCAGATATCTTCAAAGCCATAACAAAGAAATGGGGACTACCAGAGATAGACTTGTTCGCCTCCCCACACAACCACCAATTGAAGAAATTCTGCACAAGAGCATACCACCCACTTGCTTGGAGGGTGGACTCCCTTTCCTTCAGCTGGAAAAACCTGACAGCATATGCATTTCCACCTCTTCCTTTGATGTACAAAGTTCTACTGAAGATTTGAGAGGATCAGCCAAGGGTAATCCTGATAGCTCCAGACTGGCCGAGGCAACATTGGTACCCGCTACTGAGAAGCATGTCTCGGACACACGCATGGCCTCTACCTCTATGTCCTTTACTTCTAACACAGAACAACTACAAGATCCTACATCCAAACTTGAAAACACTGCAGCTAGCTGCTTGGAATATTGCATAAAACAAAATAACCCAGGTTTATCTCAGAGGGTTAAGGACATTATCCTGGAGGCACGCAGACCCTCCACAAGGAAAACTTATTCAGCCAAGTGGAAAAAATACCTCATTTGGAGTGCAGCAAAGGGAGAAAATGTCTCATTGGCAAGCATAGCACACATCCTGGAATATTTAGCAGAACTGTTCCACAACGGCCTGTCTTACTCCTCCATTAAGATTCATGCATCAGCAATTTCAGCAGAATACAACATGGATCCTCCTGTCTTCTCTCATCCTCTACTCAGGCAGTTCTTGAGAGGAATTAAAAATGTAAAACCTCCAAGGAAACCACCTTTACCTACATGGGATCTCAACTTTGTGCTGGAAAAGTTAACCCTTCCCCCTTTTGAACCAGCAGCAACAGCAGAATTACAGTTCTTGTCTTGGAAAACTGCTTTCCTGCTAGCAATCACTTCAGCAAGAAGGGTATCTGAGTTACAGGCATTAATGGCAGTACAACCCTTCCTTATCTTCCATCAGGATAGAGTCTCTCTGAGAACTAACCCTACCTTTATGCCAAAAGTGGACTTATCATTGAACCAAGCGATTCATTTACCTACATTCTTCCCCAACCCACAGAACAGGGGGGAAAGACTGCTACATACCTTGGATGTGCACAGACAATTACACTACTATCTGGACAGAACTAAGACCAGCAGAAAAACTGACCAGCTTCTGGTAGCATATGCAACAGGAATGCAAGGAAAAGCAATTTCAAAACAGACAATCTCAAAATGGATAGGAAATTGCATTCGATTTTGTTACTCTTTTCATGGAAAGACAACTCCTGAAAATATCAGACCTCATTCCACAAGAGCTACAGCCACCACTACAGCTTTCCTACGAGGGAGTGGCTACCAAAGACATTTTAGAAGCTGCTACTTGGAGCTCCGTGCATACATTTGCCAAGCATTATAATCTTCCCTTATACTCTAGATCCCGAGCAGGTTTTGCAACTGCTGTTTTGCAAGGGATCTTAACTACACCATCTTTATCTTAGTGCCTCCTCCCCCAGTTTGGCTATGGTATTCTACACATATGTTAGGACTGCAGATGCATCCTTGAAGGACATAGTACAGTTTTGTACCTACCATAAATGTAGATGTCCGATAGGTATGCATCTGCAGTCAGGATTACCCACCCTCCTTCCCCTCTGTGGTATTCCTAGGGTATTTACCCCTCTTTTAGCTAGCTGGGGGAATCTATTATGGTGTATGTGTGTGTATATGTATATGTGTATATATATATATATATATATATATATATATATATATATATATACATATATATGTATGTATGTATATATATATATATATATATATATATATATATATATATATATATATATATATATATTTTTTTTTTTTTTTATATTGTTTGCTCTCTACTGTTTGGAATTATTTGCATTTATCCAAATTTAGCCTTCCTAGAGGGCACCTGGCATCTGGGGCAAGAAACACTGAGGAAAATGGCGTCGGCTGATGCCTTTATACCCAATAAACAGCAGCTGTGACGGGTGAAGTGCGACATCAGCCGAGGCCAGACCCAGACTTTGGAATCCGGCCGACCGAAGGGCTGAGGCAGGACAACCCATATGTTAGGACTGCAGATGCATACCTATCGGACATCTACATTTATGGTAGGTACAAAACTGTACTTTTTGAGCTACCCAGACGGTTGTGTGTAGATTTGTCTAGATTGCTCTATAGGGGTGTGACACCTCATCACTGGACCAGTAATCCAGGAGCCTCAATCCTCACTACTGGCAACAGTGGGGGGCATAGGATGACAATGTACATGCACAGTAGTTCCAAATGCAGCTCTCTGCATCAAGTGCAATTTCCCTTAAGAGAGCACAGAGACAACAGTCAGTCAGTCCAGGGCTGGTTTCTCCCACATTCTTCAGGTCCCCAGTAAGACTTCCCACAGCTATGGAGTTGAGATTTCAGCTGAATGGCCAAGCCAAAACCTTCAGCACCCTTTCTGCCCGACCAGTGCTTCTTGTCCCTGCATAAGTATTTGATGCACACACTTTTTTTTTTTTTTTTTGAGGTTTGATTTACATACACCACACATACCTGGGAAAGGCTGGCACAGGTTTACTAGCTATGCCCCCTTTTACCCAGACTATTAGTAGTTATCACTGCCACCAGCTAGTTCCTTATCAGGGTGTTCAATCTTACTGTGTAATGTTACTATTTAATACAAATGGTAATTTGAGCAAGACTATTAGGAGAGGCCCACAGTGTCACCAAATAAATATGCAAGTACTCCCAGAACTTCAATATCTCTAGACAGATCAGCCATAATGAAATATTTAAATATATTTAATAATAAAAGAACAAGACTGCACTAATTCATATATTTACAGTGACATCAGAGTTCAGAATCACAGGAAATATTTAAAACATTGCAGGACAGTCTCAAAGAAAGAAAAATATTTAAGCTAGGCTTTGCTATATTCCTGACTATATTGAAAGAGAATTACTATAACCTAAGAACTTGCTTACTACAGAGCAAGGCAAATATGTGGTGAATGGATCTTGTCAGGTCCAAGACAGAATACCGAATGCTGCATCTCTCAGAGTTCTCAAATATTACTCCTGGGCTAGCTTGCAGAATGACACCATTTCTTGTCATCTGACTATTGCAGGTAAAACCCTCCACTGCTAGAATCTGGCAGTATTTAGCATCTGCCTGTGAAAGTACATAGACGAGGGTTTTTCCTCAAATCTTTGATTAGATGCTGGAAGTTATAAAACGTTAAAATGCTTCCAAGACAATACAGAAAGCTTCTTGGAACAGACAATGTGTCTTCTTGCTGCCATAAAGTAATTTTTAATTTCACCTGTTTTTCTGAAATTTACTAGACTGAGGTTAACCTCCTATATCCCAGTTTCCACTGTTAAAATATGCATTTTACGCAGTTATAATAGCTCCTGTACAGTATTGCAAAAGTGTAGTGGTTAGAGCATACATTTTGCGAGCAGTCATTTCCGGTTCAATCCCCACCATAACCAATTCACATTTATGTAAGCTCTGTGCCGCACGCGATAAATGCGGAACAATATAGTAGCAATATCTACATAGATAGGGGTTTGAATCTCATTCCTTGTGTGTGTGTGTGTGTGTGTGTGTGTGTGTGTGTGTGTGTGTGTGTGTGTGTACATATGTTTACATATATATTTCTGTTCTTTTCCAGTAGGGCACACTGTAGTTACATTTTAAACACAAACACTGTATAAAATATCGTTTCAACACATGTCTGTATAAACCTAGTTGTATATACACATGAACCTAGTTGTATATACACATGACATACAGTTCTAATACAATTGTAACACAAGCATCTTATATGAATCATGGATATACACAAATGACATATAATTATATACAAAATTCCAGATAGCTGTGCTGGCAGAAAGGAGAATCTGTGGTAAAAGGATTTTATACCTTGATTGAGCATTGTGTTAGTCTTGAGGTGCAATATATATTTTTTTAGGATTAGAGGTAAATCCTGTTCCCAAAATCATAATGGCCTGTTGTTGAACATAAGACAAAAGGCTGTTATACTGAGTTGGGAAAGGTTCCGACCACTTTTTCTTCAATTGTCTGCATGCTTTGTTGCCCAGAAAGGGTGCGTTTACCTATATGGCTGCAATATTGTGTGACTTTAAAGGTATTTTGGATTTTCCTAATTTAATGATTTCATTTTATTTTTAATACAAATTTAGATTGTCTGATTAAATGTATTTGAAATACATTAAAGGGGGGAGAAGATGAGATCTCATATGGGGACTTTTGAATTGTATCCAAGCAAGATAATCTTTGCTGTCAGAGTTAATTTTTGTGGGTGGCACTAGGTGATGAGGAAAGAATGTCCTTTTTGAAATTTGACATGTCCCCATTCTCACTTTAATACATATTTGATGACTAATTAATTGTATAAAAGCATTGAACAGGCACAATATACTTGAATGAAAAACACTTGCAAGGTATTGGTCTATTCTTAATGCTCATTTGTTAGTTTTATGGAGTTTCAGACGGTGAGAGGAGAGACCAGAAAATGACATACTGGGATTACTGTAGGATAGTGGCAAGTCCCTTTGAAATAAAGTTTGATCAACACACCTACTCCAGTACATTGGTTGAGAAGACACAGAGCCAACCCAAAGCTCTGATCTTTATTTAATAAAAAAAAAAAAGTCAAGGATTCTGAACTTCTGATAGAGGAAGTTTGTTCCAGCAACTTGCAATATAAGGGAAATGAAACTGCTCCTAATGGTCTTTGCAGCAGGAAATGGAAAGGACAGTCATAGTCCCTGTGTATCCTACCTTTTTAAAACTCCAATCCCAATATCATCCTTAAGATCGGATCATTGATAGCCTTATAGTAAAGGTACAGTCAAGCCCTTGAATTGCATTCTGTTGTGTATAGATATTCAACAAAATTTAAAAAGCTCAGAATAACTTATTTTCTTACAGGCCGGATTTGTTTCCTGATGGAATTCCTCTGTACAATCTCAAGCATAAATAGATCTCCTTTGGACTATAGATGATCATCTTCATTCATTTAACATTAAGTCCTGGTTGCCATAGTTTTAAAATATAACATTAGAAATGGTAATTTTATTTTTCTTGTCAGTTATGGCCAGTTTATAAAGTTTTTTTAATTTGCCTTTCTGTAATAGTAGATGTGCTTTTGTTACAGTGTCAGTGGTACAACAGGTAGCACAATTGCCATTGGTTCGAAAGGCAGGGGTTCTATTACCATACCTGGAAAATGGATTGCTGAAACTCCAGTGCCAATAAGGGGGGGGGGGGGGCTGCTCTCCTGAGTGTGTCATCCTTTGGATGAGATGCCTGACTTTGTTTTAACTCAAGTGGATGGAAAAGATCCCATTGCACCTATTGAAAAGAGCAGGGGAAATTCCCTGATGCCTTGGTGAAATTTCCCCTAGTAATGTAAATGCTAACTTTCTAGCCTAGGAGGACTAACCTGGTCAACAGAAGCATGGAAAGATTAAAAAATATCTGTGCCAAAAAGTGGAGCTCAATATGCAAAGCTGTATGTTTCACATTTTTACTAAAAGTCTATAGCAGTGCTTCTATTTTTTCACACTGAAGTCAATTTTAGAAGAGGTTTCTTCAGCTTTTGGCAACCATGCAGCCACCAAAGATTCTGAAGATTCAAAGGAACGTATCAAGAGAATTGGAAGTCCTAAATTCGGAGACTTGTTGCATCTATCTCTGGCCTCTTGTCACAAATTAGGAAGCCTTCAATGCATTTAATATTCTTATTGAAAGAAGAGAAAATTTGAGCTGGGCAGTACTAAAACGTAAATTCTGTTTATACTGTGAATCAAAGAAGATTCTACTCAATGTAGGGCATTTTTGTTTTTCAGCAGAAGTCAAGGTCTCTTAAGAAGTCCTCAGCTGAGAAGCAGCGCATGTGACTGAATTTTTGTCTACTGGGTAATTCCTTACTCACAGGTACAGTAGTGCTTGATAATTTTTTTTTTTTATCAGCTAAGAGAGACTGACAAAATATATGATTGAACACGACCATGTACTTGTGTTGTTGTACAAATTCACAGGTGTACAGTTAAAATCACAGAAGTTTGTTAGGCTGGTATTGGGTATATAAATGAAGCTTAGAAGCTGTAAACATATACTTGAAAATGCAAATGTTAACCTCCAAGAAGCGAGAAATCACACAAAGCATTATTCTCACCATGGCTGCAGGCATGGTAAAAAGTAATTTGAAGCTAAATATGAAGCCATACAGTATGTGGAGACTTTGGCCATTTTATGCTAGGGTCCTAAATGTGAGAAGTCACACGAGCAGACTTTTGGGTGAAATCAAATAAGCACTACAAGACAGGAAATGTTTGTGCATACTCTGCAAGTTTGCAGAAGATGCAGAAATGCCTGTGTCATCAAAAATGGTACATGGGAAAGCTTTAAGTGAGTAACAGGAAACCCCCCCCCCCCCCCCCCCCAGGAAGTCTGCACTGAGAAAATTGTAGGCAAATTGTGAAACACGTTTAAACACTGGGCCAGAGTATAATGATGTCTAAATCTAGAGTGTGTGTGTGTGTGTGTGTGTGTGTGTGTGTGTGTGTGTGTGTGTGTGTTGAACTGCAGGCAGAATCGTTTTCCATGCATGTTGCTGCCACGTTTGGGCACAAGCTAAATCTGAAGAGACAGATGTGAACAGGAATAAAAGTATGAGTAGCTGTTAAAGTCACAGCCCTGCAGTCTTGGTTAAAGCAAGAGGTTTAGGTGGTTCTGGTTATTGGGCAGCTCAGCTGGGAAATGGTAACAGAATTGCAGTCTACATCTAAAATTTGCAGTGTCTGACTGGTGGAGAAGTTCAGAAGTACGGTTCTGTGAAAATGTGCGAGGACAGTTTAAATGTGCACAGAAAACAGTCTGTTCCAATGCTTGAATGGTACTAAAGCAGAGTCCTTGCGAAGACTGTCCAATACTGGCTAGAAAGTAACGGTTTAAGAAGGAGCAGAAATTTAAGATTTCTGGTTAGCACGGTCAGAGAAGAGTGCATCATTACAAGTGGAGAAATATAAAATTCTCCAACATTCTTTTCAAACGGCACTGCTCTAGTGGTATTGAGGGATTAAGATCTGACCTATGGCCCAGCTACTTCTGGTTCAGTAAGTAGCTATGGGAACTGAAAGGAGCAGTCTGGAGAGATGGGCATTACCATCACATAGGATGAGGGCAATCCTGTGGGTATCTCCTGTGACGATCCCTAATGCAGGTTGGGGACGTTGTGGTGGGATGCATGGCCCAAGGAAGGGAAAGGATGAAGACGTGGTTTAGCTGCTGCTGAGGTGGGGCAATGTGTTGCATGTCCTGCACATTCCCCCTGTCTGATGCATTCGCACATTCCGCATGGGAAGGGGAGAAGGGTGAAACTGGTGTATGTGATAAAATTAGGGGAGAAATGGTTTGAAGTGGGACAGCAATGACCCTCCAGAACTTCAAGGCCTTCTCTGGCCCCATTTCAAATTCTGGCAATGGACCAGGGGCTGATTAGAATGCTGGTAGACAGTGAAAGATGTGGGAGAGTGGGATGGGACAGTGAAAGATGTGGGAGAGTGGGATGGGACAGTGAAAGATGTGGGAGAGTGGGATGGGACAGTGAAAGATGTGGGAGAGTGGAATGGTTGTCAGAATAAAAGAAAGTAAAGTTCAAATGCTTTTGAAGCAAGGGCAGATATCCTTGAGAGCTCTGATCTGAGAGTCTGAGATGCTTGAAAGCAAAGGATCAGTAGATGTACCAGTGATTCATGAGCCCTATTCTCAAATCAAATAGCCAATTCATTGAACTATCTATCCCACACCATCTAGAACACACCTGAATCTACCAGTTTCAAAACTACTGTTTGAACATCTAGCCAAGAACTGGCATTGCTCCTGTGCCAAACCTAACTGACAAGATATCTGTAACTCTCTCAACACACTGTCCACTCCTTATCTCATTTTCTCCCTCTCCTCAGTGTTTATTACGACTCAAAAATAAGTATATATAAAGGAAATCTCATTTGTTCATAACTATTAACCTTATTTTTTCTCACAGTGGTCTTCACTGAAATGCTTGTTTTTCTTTTTGAACATGTATCTACTAAAAAACTGTATTGAATACTACTTTGTATAAACTAACTAGAATATGTGTATTCTGCATCTTAATGTATGTATGCTATTGTACTATCTAATTATTGTATATTGCTTATTTCTGTGGTGTTTTTCTTTTTGGGCCTCTGCTGAAAATGGTCGACTTTCCCGGTAAACAAATGTAAATAAATATATATGTAGAAAGCCTATAGCCATTAAACAAAATGTAGGCATAGTAGCTTAAAAGTATGTAATCCATTTGTGTGATAGATGGACAAAGCCTATTGAATGAGTCAGCAGTGCAGTGACTGTTAAGCAAGATGGTTTATATAGACCCACAGGATTTCAGCAGATGGTTTTAGAGATGACACTGCTGTCTTTAGAAACTATATTTGTCATTGTGACCAATCCATTTTTGCTGGATACAAGCCAGAGATTTTGGCAGACCAATCTGAATGGATGCAAGTTCTTGCCTGTAATGTACCGTTGTGTAGATATAGATTTCTGAGACTACATTTTAGAGTTTGTCATGAGCACAGGTATTTCAGCATGCAGTGGTTAACATGATCGAAGAGCTGGAAGGTATTGTACATGACATTCTGCTATAGGGTGCTACAAATAGTGAGCTGGACTACAAATAGTGACCTGGGCAACATATTGATCAGTTGTTGAACATACTATGGTCAAATGTTTGAAGCTAAGCAAGAAAAAAAAGGTTAGCTTGAAGTTGTAGCTTTGGAATATGTGCAATACATTTTTATTTTTTTGCTGAACGATTGTAGCCAGATGACGACAAAGTATATGCCATAGTTATTATTCAAATATCTACCAGTAAACACTCATTCTCATGCTTCTTGGAGATGGTTGTTTATTCGATATCACTGTCTGTGAGAAAAACCTTTTGAGCAGGATGTAATCTGAAATTGGTCAGAGGCTCAAGCTAAAAACTTGAAACACTGAAAGGGCTAGTAGCTACCGCACCGTATAATGTGCTGTAACTATGCCAACTACATTTCAGGTTTGTATAAGGCAGAAAAGGGGTAGGAGCAGTGCTGTTACAAAATGGCAGATGCTTTGCCTTTACATAGAGCTTTGACAGATGCTGAAACCATATGCTCACGGATACAGCAAACTTTTTCTTTTTCCTCTGCCAGAAATTTCATGTTTAGGGCAAACATTCAAAGCTAACTTATACCACATACCTTTGTTTTCCAGAAGTCTTTATTATATCACCAGCTAGAGTGAAAAAATCAACATTTTCTGTAAAAGTGTCTCTGTAAAAGTGTGATTAACTTGTTTGGTTGGTTTGTACTGCACTCCTGTAATGTTAATTACTGATATGTTCAGTAAAGCCGATTTAAGAGAATGCAAGGAAAATATACTGGAAGTAGATTAGAAGTGTGACTTGTAACACAAATATTAGCTATAGTTGAGAAACTGCAAGAACCTAAAAGCTGTTAAGTGAGAGCAAACAGAAAAGCAGTTATGTGAAGCTGTACTATCAGGATGGCCAGGCAAGAAGTTATATGAAATTCTCACATAGGAATTATTTTGCATACAACTTATTTTATGTAAAGGTGATGGTCATTGTTCCATCTCTGCTGAAGACGAATGGTACTAAAGGGGCAGCAGTGATCACATATGGTAATCTCCAATATCCAACTATAAAGAGAGAGCCTGAGATATTGAGCATTATTGGCCCATGTCAATGCTGACCGAGCGGAAGGTGCATGTTGTGTAGCAAAGCAAACAGAACAAGAAAAAAAGCAAGTCATTCCACAAATTCCAGCATTGTCATTCCTGAAGCCTGAAATGTGACTTATTACAACACTGTAGTTGCATGCTGTGAGTAGATTTGGAGGGGATTTGTGTTCTTCCCTAATGAAAGGCATCTCTAGCATATGTATATGATGTAGTTTAAAGTACCATCAGTTTGGGGTGCAAGTCATGTGGTAAGGAGAGGCTCGGCACTTGGGAGTAAAAGCTCAATGATGATTGGTTTGTTTGTTTCCTTCAATACCGTATCCTAACTCATTAACCATTACAGATATCTCTGTAGCCCTTAGCTGAGCATAATCATAACCTGAATACTAAGTAAGATAGTTGGCTAAAAAAATAAATAAATAAAACTTTTTGAGACTAATATCGATTCAGGTCCTTAAGAGTGAATTGGTAACTGATATGCATTTTGACATTACCTCTTCTCTGGGGCCTTGCCTCATATAAGCCACAGATGCGTCATATAAGCCACCATTGCAGTAGCTGTGAAATTAACCTGAGAGTCTGCATTTTTGTGAATGGCTGTTGCACTCCCAGACCAATGTCTTTTTAATACAAGTAGTGGCTGTGTTAATCAATGCCTTACACTGCTTAACCAATTAAAATAAACTTGATTGCCTTGATTTAAATTTTAGACCATCTGATGCTGTGACAGTTGGAAGTAGATGGACTACCCTCTGACAAATGCATCACAGGAAGGAAACTGAAAAATCTCTTAAGATGAGTCTATGGAGAGTTGCTTAGTGCTAATGAATGGGCCTATGAGGATGATGTAGTAAACTGGAAAAAGCCTTGGGTATAACCTTAAGCAATATAGGTTGTGTTGCTTGTTGTTTAGGTATGTAATTGAATCAAGATGCTTCAATCTTTGTCTGAAGGATAATCCTTACTCTTTCCAAAATGTTTCTGGCACTCTGTTTTGCATGTTTGAGATTATAGCTGGTGGGTAGTGAGGAACAGTAGTTCCACTCTCTTTTTTTTGGAAAAAACAACACAGTGAGCTGTTTGGGTCAACTTAGGAACACAAAAAAAAGAGAAACACCACCACAAACAGTTCCTTCCACTCAGCAACAAATGTCGATGTAAGGAGTAGCTTCAGCAAAATAAATCCACCGGATAATAAGAACAAACAGATTTAATATTGAACAATATTCTTGGTTTAGCGCTTTCACTCGCAAAACAAAGCGAGCTTCCTCAGAACAAATCAATCAAATCATTTGCATACATATATAGTTAAAATTGGCGCCAAAAAAGCGCAATTTAAAAATTCACAATTTAAAGTGATAGAACACCTTAAATTCATATATATTCTACTTCATTAATCCTAATATTTGTTGTTAAATTAAATTGTATCCATGTAGATGTTATTTTAGGCACTATACATAATATATATGAATATTTAAAAATATATGTTAAAAAATATATAAGTAACATAACTGCTGAAGGCAGTTTAAACTCTAAATCACATAATGTATATATGTTCCATGTCGTATTCCAGTAATTGCTTCTTTTTCAAATGTGTAAAATGGGGCTGCTTAATACATTTGTATACTACCTAATATATTAGTCAATTTCTTTCGTTTAACATCAATAATGCTTTTATAGACATGTAATCATTTATGGCTGGTGGGAAAGTAGCATCTGTGTACACCTGCCAGTACAGTTCCCTATAAGCAAGATAGTTCTTAATGTTACCCCCTCTTGGGTTGTTCTTTATAGTCTCAATGATAGAAAATTTGAAAGTATGCTCTGTACCTTGATCAATGATGTGACGAGCTAAGGCGTTTTTGTTGTCTCGCCTTTTTATACAATAATTATGAGAATAAATTCTTTGTTTAAAATGCCTCTCAGTCTTCCCAATGTAATATGCAGGACAGGCTGTGCATGTAGCAATGTATACCAGCATCTTGGTTTGGCAATTCCCTTTAGATGTATAAATCATAGTACTGTTTGCATTCAATAATTTAATAGAGCTGTTTTCATTGATATAACTGCACTGTTTGCATGCCCCACATTTACTGGTGTGTGTGTTCAATTCATTCTTAGCATATATGGGCAATTCTAATAAGTGCTTTAAGTTCTTTCCCATCCTATTGACAAATATTGGCTTACTACCCACCTTCTCCAGTATATCCTGTTCAGATGTTAATATATGCCAGTTTTTTGTTATAATGTCCTTAATTATGTTAGTAAATGGTCCAAATTCAACAATGTAAGCCTTATTATAGTTGTTAATAGCCCTTGATGTCAAATCATTAACTATTTGATCTTGCCCTGAAGGGGAAAAGTTCATTCCTAGTAATGGGGTGAATCTACTGTCCCTCAGTTCTAATATATATCTGGATATGTCATCCATCAATTCTACTGTATACCCTCTTTCCGAAAATAAGGAAGTAATATATCCTATTTCGTTAATCATATCATCATTCTTAGATGTCATACGCATCGCTCTGATGCATTGGCCTTTGTATATGTTAGACTTCATCTTTCTAGGATGATAACTGTAAAAATCAATGTATGAGTTAGAAAAAGTA
This sequence comes from Protopterus annectens, assembly GCF_019279795.1. Taxonomy (NCBI): domain Eukaryota; kingdom Metazoa; phylum Chordata; order Ceratodontiformes; family Protopteridae; genus Protopterus; species Protopterus annectens. The sequence goes on along the minus strand of NC_056734.1, from coordinate 439,583,000 downwards.
TTTTTTCTGTAAATATTGGACTTTATACATCCATCATTAACAGTAACCAGTGTATCTAGATATGGAACCCCTTGTTTATTGTGAACTTCGGTGAATTTCAGATATTCACTACTAGAGTTAATATAGGCTATAAAGTCATAATATGATTTTTCTTCACCTTCCCACATAATATAGACGTCATCCAAAAATCTTGAGTAATACCTAATGGAATTGAATAAAGTGCTACAGAAAATTTTGGTGTCCTCCCATTCAAGCATGACCAGGTTAGCGAATATGGGCGCACAAGCGGCACCCATAGCCACTCCCCTGGTCTGCTTGAACAGTGCTCCCTCAAAATAAATGAAGTTATTTTCCAGCACTATAGACATCAAATCACCTAACAAAGTAATAGTGTCCCAGGGTAAATTTGTATGCCTCCTCAAGCAGTTGGTAAAGGATTCCAATCCTTCATCAATTGGTATACTGCTAAATAAATCAATGACGTCTATACTACTAAAAATAATGTTAGTGTTGTAATTTAGGACAGGATAATTTTTCAAAAAGTCCCATGAATCCTTTACCATGTGTTTGACATTCTCAAATAGGGGTTTCAGCATGTTATCTATCACCTTTCCTATAGGGAAAGTCTTTGATTTGCTTCCAGAGATAATTGGTCGGAAAGGGGGGTTGGCATAGTCTTTTTTTGGGGGGGGAGGGGTGTACAAAACTTGCTTGGATGAAGGGTAATTTTGAGGCAATACCTGATGCGATCAGATCAGACAGACCTGCCTTCACACACACTTTTTCTGAATGAATAATGGCAGTGTTTGGGCTGGGCTAGGCATGGATAGGCCCTTTTGGCCCTTTTAATGCTAACTACAAGAAAAGTTGACACAGGAAAACTATAAAAATGGAAGCCTCTTGTTCAAGTGATAAAAAGGGTTAGTATTATTCCTTTGTGCCCAAAATGATATCCAGACTAGGAGTGACAAGCTAATTGAACTGGCTGAGGTATTTGGACACAGTGAGAGCTGCTCACTCTGAATTTCAAGGGAGTCCCAGGGACTGATTGGGTTGGCTTATAGTGTAGGATAGCTGCAAACTGTCATGAGTCGTGGGGTTATGGATTTTTTTTTTTTTTTTTATGGTATGTTAGTTTTCCAAGACTGTATAGATGTAGGGAGCAGAGGTTTCCTTTCTTTTACATCATGTTTAATAAGCAGAAATTTCAGTGTAATTTTCTTTGGGATACACCTTGTGGAATTTTTTAATAACTGTTTTGTATTTAGGGACGTGTTAGAGCAAGTCCTAGAATAGTGATACTGAATGACCTGAAAATGTGGGCTTACATATACTATGTCCGAAATTGCCATTTCTTGGAATGTTCCTCTTTTCAAAGGTATAGCAATGTCAAAGTTTGTATGTACAAGTTTAGGGTGTGCACTACAAGGGGGCATGCCCTCTGCAAAAAAAAAATAAATTAACTTTAAAGGAAGACTGTGATGTTCAACATTCACTGTTCTCCTGTATTTTCAGACTGTTTTCACCATCATTCTGGGGCTTGCATTTACAAATCACAAAATTACAGTAGGGAAGATTATAGGTCAAGATCGAAGTCAGTATGTGGACACATTTATTTTTTTTAATTTGTTACTCTGAAAATATTTTCATTGTATATACTGAGTACTCGCTCTTGTATTTTTAATTCTTGATTTTGGTATGTTCCATCATAAATCTGTCATAGTCGCACCCACATTGTCTCTCTAACTCGCTGTCTCATGAGTTGCATCCAGCTCCTAAACTGACTTTGTGGACAGGCACCACTACTCAGAGTTCACAAGGCAAAGGGAGAAATAGAAGTAGATTGCCATGTCTTTCTTCTGTATCACATGTGCGTGCATTCACACCAATGTGCAAGTTAGAGTTCCTGATGTATCCTACAGCACATCTTTGGAATGTGGGAAGAAACCAGAGCACCTGGAGAAAACCCTTGCAAACACTGGGAGGATAAGCAGATTCTGCATAGGAGGCACCACAAACAAGAACAGAACCATAGAACCTCTTACTGGGAGGAGGTAATGCTAGAAATTTTGCCACTGTGCTGCACTTGACTTTATAACCAGCTGTTATTTGTCCAAGAGATGACATAGTATATGTGTAGATAGTCTTTAAAGAAATGTGTCTGTTACCTCTAGTGCTGTAACATGTTTGCATTTATGCTGCTACTTTGTAACCATGTACTTTTGAAACTGTTTTCACATGTTTTGCATTAGTTTTACTTTTATGCCGTGTATTACCTTTTTACTGTACACTGTTTGTACTGTGCAGCCCAGTCTGTGCCTGTATTTATTCATGTCTGATCACTCCTCTACCCTGGCAAACAAAACATAAACAAATTACAGCCTTAATTACCATCTCAGTGCTATTTATTTTTTATTTTGCAATATGCTTTTGACTGTCCCCCCACCAAGTTGTACCTGAATGTAGGGGGTCATGCCTAGCTCATTTATTAGGGTAACTGATAAGTAAACACATCTCACTCTTTCTTTCCAAGGATTAAATCCTTGATCTGTTTGTGCTCTCTTGCATGACCTCTGAAGTGCATTCCTCTGCTTTCCGAGCTACATGATGGCTTGACCTCCCTGAAAGTTTGTTTCACTGATTTTGATTATACAGCTTTTGTCTGTCCCTCTTAATATTAATAATATAAAAACATTTTCCAACATTGCTGCTACACAGCTCATTTAATTGAAATGAAAATTGTAAAACACACACATTAAACTTTTTGTTTCAGCCTAAGTAAAACATTTAAATTTAAAAATGTACCATTTTTATTTAACTCTGCCTACCGGTGCGGCCAGACCCTGGTATTTTGTTTCTGCTTGTAGATTCCTTTAACAATGTCTTCCACGCTGTGCTTTCACAGTCTGTTCTGTATTATTTTCTTGTTCCTTGTCCTGCCTTTTACCATTGCATGTCCTGCTCCTTTACTCTTTTATCATTCTATCACTGCTGTAGAGTTTGAGACGGCTGTACTGTGAAATCTCCAGGCCACCTCCCCCCAGAAAGCACTCGCCTATGTCTAATTTGTCTTGCTAGCATTAATGCCAGTGTGTCAGAAATTGTTTCATGCAAGTGCTGTTGTCTTTTAATTTTAAAAATGAACACTGCTTGTTTGGAAAATGTGTATGTGATGTGCAATTGCCATGTGGTTCTGATTTGTGAACGGCACATCTGCTACTTATGACCTAAGTGTGTGGGTTCCGTTCTCATTAGGAATGCATGCTGAGGGATTGTCTATCCCTGTAACAGAAAAGCCCCTCATGGCTTGTTTAGTCAGCAGTATATACACTGTTTTAAGTTTGTGACTGCAAAATTAGTAGAACCCCCCCCCCCCCCAAGAGAATACAAGACTTTTTTTTAACCATTTGTGAAATGGAGAGCAGAAGGAATACATTGCTATATCAATACATCTGTTATGATGAGCTTGTACTTTATTTTAGAAAACTGTGTATTATTTGCTTTGGCAGTCGGAAGTTTGCACACGGTTATATCAACTATAGAAATGGATTCAAAGCAGCTATCAGTTTATTTCAGTAGTCACTGACTGTGTTGCCAAGGTGGAGATTACAGGACATTTTGTCTTACTACTACAGGTCCAGGTTTTGTATATAAATATTCTGTCTTGTCTAAAAAAAATGTCTGTCACTTTAGGAAGACCTTGCTAACAATGTACCCCTGTGGCAGTTCACTTAGAAGCTGCTTAGTAATTCTAGAGTAAGCAAGTTGATTGATTTTAAACAATTTGTTTATATTTTGTTGCACAGATTGTTGCATTTGCATAGTAGTGTGAAGCTCTTGTGCATCTCCTGGAACTCTTGGATATGCATATGCAGATCACTCTTGGATATGCATATGCAGATCTGCTAATGTTTGCATGTGTAAATATTTGGAAATACAAAGCAAGTCCATTTAAGCAGGGAAGGGGACAGATTTCTCAGGTCTTCCTGCTGTATAATCCCAGTCTGTGCCGATAGGCATGGCTTATTCAAATGTTGATCCTTAATCACCCTCTCAGATGTTACACAGACTACTCACGTCTGATTGTTGCCATTTTCCAAATGCTCTCCAGCTGTACCGTGAGAGGCAGTCTGATATGGTTTCTAAACTTCTGCAAGTCCCTGTTAGTACAAATACACATTGGTTCATCAAAAGTACCATTACATTTTTAAATAGTCCAAGGCTGTTAAGTCTGTATGAATGATAGTACCCCTGCTTCATGATCAACCTCTGTAGCATGTGACCATCACCTCTAGGTGAGGGTGTATGTTTGTATGTCTTTATGAACTAGGAGCTGACCGCTCATCTCGTGGTGGAAAAAGGTCACTCAGTGATTTTCCATTTCTGTATGGAAAAGGGTAATCAAATCCTTCTGATCAGTGAAACGCTGCAAGAGAATTCTGCTGTAAAGTGGTATTTCTGGAATTCAACCCACAATTCAAATGGGCTTATTGCTGTTTCTAGAGGAGATGGGAAATAAACTATACGTTGTGGTACTAAAGCACACTAGGAATCATTTAATTTGTATTGCCCATCTGCCTCCTTCCATACTGCAGAGTCACACTGCCTGATCATTTTGCAGATTATCAAATCATTTTGTACAAGTAACTCCTCACATTTGGAGAGTAGGTTGTCTTGTTTGGTCTCAGACCTATGTGGAATCCCACATCTCTGTAGCCATTGTATTGTTCATTCATTTCTGTCAGTGATGCAATTCCTCTCTGTTGTTCACTGAAAGGACTTGCAGTCTTGCTACTGTTGCTACAGAATCTTAATGCACTGTGTCACATGTGCTTGTATAACTTTGTGAGAGAGGAACTCGTGATAGTTCAAAGGGCAGCAAAATAAAGGCTGCAAACATATCACATATTTTGTCAGGGGCAGTAATAATGCAGAGTAGTGAGGTAAATAAGTTTTTTTGTCATTAATTTGCAATGGTTCTTCTGGATCTAGTCAGTTGAATACATGGCGGGGCAAAATTCCTGTAAAAATGTGCTGAAGTTTTTGAGTTTTCCCTTTACAACACTAGACGTTCATGAATCCGGCCCAGTAACTTTCAAAATCTTATTACTCCTTTTAAAGCCTTTCAAGCCTGACCCCATCTTTAACCTTAGTATTACACCACAATGCAGTACATCTTACAATAGGAGAATATACAGTACATGTTCCAATACGATAATGTGCTGAGATGCAACATTTTCCATTCAGAGGTGTGTGTGTGTGTGTGTGTGTGTGTGTGTGTGTGTGTGTGTGTGTGTGTGTGTGTGTGTGTGTGTCTGCACGTTTGTTTACACATACATATATATGTATACATGTGTGATGTAAAACTACACATGCGTGCGCATGTGTGTAAATTTGTTATAGTAATGATTCTTCTCGTAAAATGAGTTCAGCAGTAACTTGTAGGTATCACATGAACCTAATACATTTCCATGAATGTTGGTATGTGATTTAATTCTCTGAGCTACTTGAGAGCTAAGTAGAACTCCACAAAGAGAATTTTTTTCTTTATGGGGCTATCGATCAGATGCAAGAAATATGCCTTCATTTTATACTCTGTATTGAGCAGGACTGGGTCTAGTATAAGCTTCCCTACATGTCTGACTTGGGTCCTGTGCTAACTGGGGTCCCTGTTAATGCTGCTAATGTCCAGTCACCATTCAGTATATATTCTGGTTCCAGAACGTACTAAACTAAAGAAAATAAACCTATTTAAGAATAAAGAAAATGAGCAAGTGTGTGTGTGTGTGTGTGTGTGTGTGTGTGTGTGTGTGTAAATGAGTGTGTTACACGCAAGCCACAGCACTTCATGCTCCATCACATTGCTGTATTTGGAAAGAGAGGAAAAAAGTTTGTCAGTGCAGTCATGATTTCAGGCAAAGGCATACTTTTAATTGCATTTTACATTTTAATTGATGCTCATAGGAGATTATTAGGCTAATGCCTGAAGATCCCTTACAAGCCTAGCCATTATTACCTGGATTTTCCATATTTTTGATACCGGAGGGCTAGAGGATGGCTTAGGTTTGTGCTACTTCTTTGTTTTACAAACTGCCCTTGTCCATAAGGGACATGGGCATCACCCCCAGTAATTAATTGATTCCCCATCCATTGATCCAAGCTGTATTTGAAGAGGGTCAAGGAAGGGCTCTGTTTCACATGAGTAGGTAGCCTTTTCCAGAGAGGATAATCTCTAAGACCTGTCTGTCCCTCCAGCACATTTTGTTCCCGTCACAGGCCAGGTTTAGATCATTGGATCAGGTAATCTTCATGCTGTTAGTTTTGTGAAACGTGTAACAGTTCCATCGGGACGAGATATAAGATTGCCTTTTAGGTTAATCATAGATTGCCCCTTAAAAGTCTGCAGAAGATGTGTGAAGGAGTACAGTTTTAGGCTATCTGCATAGAACATGTTTACACCCTGTGTTTTGTAAGGAACCTCTGAGGTCACTCCAGTTGTTGCAAAGGCCTGGTCAGGTACATGCTAAAAGGTGCATCGTATTCAATTTATTGGTGTGATCCCAAGTTTAGTGGACAATAATCTCCTTGGATCTGAATGCCATGCCCTTCTTTATAAGCTGTGCCACATACTGTGCCACATAAGAGGGACTTCTCACAGCCATGGAAGTATGGTGGTCAGAATTCACGTTGCTGTCTGTCTCATGCCAAGATGTCTCACCACTGGGCCAACTCTTAGTGTGCTATTAGTAGTGTAAATTGGAGGGATACTCTACTTCCCAAAGGGTATAACTATGCTTTTGTTTTTTTGCATTTAGTTTTAGGCAATGGCTCTGGGGCCTGTAATTTGTGTTGTGAATTTGGCTTTCTTGACCACCACTTCGGCACACTGCTGTATGCTGCTTTTGAGGTTACAGACATAGCTGTAAAAGGTCTTTTGGTTGTCTTTAGCCTGTGAGGCTATCTTGACCTCTTAATTGGCCTTGTATTTGATTATCGTCTTAGTTTCCTGTTTAGTTTAATTAGAGAGCTCTTATAATTATGGGAGTAGGTCTTCCTGATTTTAGCCATGACTTTTTGTCTGTTATGCATCTTATTAAGGTTAGGATTCTACCAGTGTGGTTTGCTTGTTTTTGGGCTTACTTCTAGTAGATACAGCTCTGTATGTGGTTGTACAGATCTCTGTGAACAGTACCACATAGGTTGCAGTGAACTCAGGCTTAGGAGTTTGTCTTCTCCTTGCTCTGTCTTTATTTGATGCAATGGAGTGCCCTATGACAACAGTCCTGAGGAATGTATTTGCTTGCCTTATGGACTTTTTCTTGGAGCTCTACTGGGTGTATGTGTGATATTCGGTGCTTTTGGTGAATGCTTTAGAGGTTGATTAGGATAGGCATTGTCATTTATAGGCTTGGAAGGTCTTTCAGGTTTAGAAAGATTACTTTTTAGTGATTCAGCATAAGTTTGTGTATGGTGAACAAGGTGTGGTGGATGTTGTCTGTGTGTGTTTTGACAACTTTGTTTGCAAGACATTTCCCTCCAGTGAAACTGCATATGTGCATCCCTTGCATACTGTGTATTTCTTTAAGGATTAAATGGTTGTCTGGGAACATGAGACAATTGCTACATTGTCTCAGAATGCCCATATCTACCAAGCTGGCAACAGAGACATTTGGAATTTTCATCTTCATGTTGTCTGGACCTGTATTTGGGTGGGCTACTATAGGTTATGGACTGGGTTATACAGAGGTCAATCTGAGTAGTGTCTGGGGTTTTGTACTAGCCTAAGGTTACTTTGTAGTGCTGTTTAACACTCAAACTAGCTGCTCCTGAGCTTGTCTGCACACTGTGGCTTTGTTTTAGCCACACAAAGTTACATGTTTCACTTCTAAAGGTAGTTTTCTAGGTAAAATTTACTCGAGCTGTACTGGTTTACTGGATGAGCACTTAGTATTATGAATATATGGAAAAAAAGTACTTAAATAGCTTACACGAGACAATAGCAATGAAGGAGGGGAGGGACTTTGGAAGTTAGATTACCATAAGGTGTGGAAGCTAGAGAGAGAACATTTTTTAAAAGCACAGCAAGAAAGGATTGAGAGGGTTAGGGAAAATGTCAACTGCAAGAAGCAGACTTCCTTAAAAGGGATCCCATAAAAGTCCATGTTGGAGCTCTAGTCCTATGGTTAGAATTTCAGAAACTAAAGCTTAATGTCTCATTGGGGGCTGGGGCAGATGCACACACAACAGGGCAAAGCAAAGTAAACAGAAAGATGCTAGAATGCAACTTTACGTAGGTAAATGATGAGCAGAATACAAGACTCTTTCAAGCAAAATTAAAGTGTAAACAGGAAGCACAATCCTGGAGCAGAATTCACAATACTGCCACTACTGCAATCACACTACCATTACCAGTAATGCTGTTTTTATAGAAAAAAATGTAATAAATGACTAAATGAGGCTCAACTCTGGCAGTAGTTTGCAGATGTTCAAAGAACATACTGCCTCACTGGCATTATGACACCAGTGTCCTAGCTTCAGACTCCTCACTCTGTATATCTGTGGGTGCAAAGAACAAATCGCCTGACAGAACAAGATAGGCCTTCAGTCACAGACCGCAGCCCTTATTTTTTTCCTAGGGCCACTGGAAGAGAAAGATCTCTGAGAAGACCACCTTTCTCTGGCAATTTTGATTTCCAAAGCTCAGATAAGGATCCATTTGGATTATTATATTCATCCCTTTTGTCTTTTTATATTGGCATTTGTAATGTATATAATTTGTGTGCACATGTGTGTGCATTTCTTTAAGAAGAAAAATGTGCATTGTTGCAGTACTTATTTCCTGTTAGCAGTAAAGGATTATTGTTTGTGTGGCAAGCTAAATAGTTCTCAAGGGTTTATAATCCTTTAAGTATTTTATGGTGGCTTGACAGACTTTCTTTACTGGGGCTGTTTGTGTCAAGTTCTGTTATTGGCTCATGCTGTCATAATCTTGAGTAAATCATGGCTGATGTTCATCATGTTTCACTGTTGCAGTCATCACTGTAGGGTTCTTCCTGCCGGCAGGCAGCCCTCAGTCGGCCAGAATCCCAAAGTCTGGGTCCAGCGTCGGCTGTTCAGTCATGCTCCCTGACGTCAGAGCGCCAGGAGTACAAAGCTGCCAGCCGACGCCATGTTCTCCAGTCTTTCTTGCCTTGTGGTGGAAGCAGTTCGCAAGTGCCGGTCTGCTGATTCCTGATATTTTTCGTGCTTCATTCCGAAGACTTTCTTCTTCTCAAAGCTAAGTACCCCATTGGGGAAACTTTTTTCTTGCTCCAGTCCGATGTCAGAAAAAGTTAATAATTGTATTTCTTGTGGGAAGCAAATACCACATAAGGATTTCCACTCTTACTGTATTCCTTGTTTAGGCCCTGACCACAACGTAGCTAGTTGTCGGTTTTGTGCTAGATTTAACCAACGTACTATTAAGCGGAGGTATGATTTTGCTTTTCACTACTTTGGCAGGCGATTTAATTACAATATGTTGTCGGACTCGTTTCCGACTACCGGAGTTAACAAACGATGCAAGGATAAGGACAGGCCTCCGAGGTCCAAATCAGACGACAGTTTGCAAGTAGAGCCAGCTACAGGTTCGGCCGTCGTCAGGTGCTTTCGTAGCCCCTGTCATCGGCCATTACAGAACTGATTGCCGAAACGGACTCCCACGAGGAGCCAATTAGGCCTTTGAGTACTACAGGTGCAGGACCTTCGGACAATGCTCCCTTGGATGGGTCTGGAGCCACTGTGCAGGTACCAGCTTCCGAGGGGTTTTCAGGCCTACACAGCTTCAAATAAAGGCAAAGACAAAGGCGAAGACTCCTTCTAAATCAAAGACTCAAGCCCAGGCCTCCTCAGATCCGGGACCCAAGTCTCAGAAACAAATGCTTAAAATGGCGGAGGACTTACTAACTTTGATTAGTGGCTTACATCCCCCTCCAGATAAAAGGCCAAGGCAAGAATTGGATTATGAATCCTCTGATCAGGCATCTATTTCTTCAGTGTCTTCCTCTGAACAGGAATATACTTTCCCTCCTTATGAGGATTCTGATGCTGAGGAATCCATTCCTTCAGCTTCTCCCTGAGGATTTTTCTTTTGGAGAAACTCTACATGACATGAGGGAACATTTTCACTGGGAAGGACAGGAGTACTCTGAATCTAAGAGAAGGCTTAGGGATTTCCTTCTTCCCCAACACAGACCCCTGGCTATTCCTCCTATTTTGGATATTGTGGATGATGTTTTTTCTGAGGCTAATTTAACTCCTGACTCCTTTCCTCCAGCACCTGCAAAGCCTGACAGATATTACAGGGTCCCTGACTCCCACCAGTTTCTTTATAAAAATCCTGCTGCTGATCCAGAAACCATTTCTCAGGGTCCTAAGGGTGTTAAGGCCGCCTCTGCTAAAACCCCTATTCCGTCAGATAAGGATTCTAGAGCTTTGGAGAGATGGGGCAAAAAAGTGTACACTTCTGCTACTTTATCCATTAGGGCTTTAAATTGTCAATTTCATATGCTAAAATATCAGCAGTTTCTGCTGTCTGTTATGAAACAAAAGCTAGATACCATTTCTGCATGTGCAGATAATTAGGAATTACACGATTTGCTACATGCTACTGAGCAGGTGGGGAAGCATGGCTTACACTGGTTTTGATGCCTTGGAGGCTTCATGCAGGGCGGCTGCCACTGGCAGTCATTAGAAGACATGCTTGGTTAAAGGAACAAAACTTGCCTGATCAAGTGAAAGCAAAGTTCCTGGATGCTCCTGTTCAGCATAATGTTTTGTTTGCCTCTAAGGCTGAAGAGGTGATAAAGAAAATGGAGGATAAGGCGAAATCCATGCAAATGGTTAAGGATTTCTTACAAGTTTAGCCCCCAAGATTTAGTAGAAATTGGCCAACTAAAAATTGGTCCTTTCCCAGCTCAGACAGGCCTCAGAGGGGTAGATATAGGTGCTCCAGAGGGAGGGCCCAAGCACAGACCTCTTACAGACCTAGACAGTGGAGTGCTTCCACCCCCAGGGGTGGAGAGGACAGGCCTCAATCATACAGAAAACAGGCTGAATGACTCCCCCTGCATGGCTCCAGGAACCTCTCTCCTAGAAGCCCCTCTAGGAGGAAAACTCTCTGTTTTTCACCAAAATTGGACTTACATAACCCAAGACAAGTGGGTTCTGGATGTAGTTTCAAGAGGTTACAAATTCCACTTTCATACCTTGCCAAGACCAAACGGATGGCCAGACCTACCAAAACACCAATGGGCAGAGGCATTAAACCAGGTGGGATCCCTCATGGCTATGAGGGCCATAGAACTGGTTCCACAATCAGAGGCGGGGCAAGGCTTTTACTCAAGGCTCTTTCTAGTTCCCAGAAAACAAAATTCCTGGAGACCCATCCTGGATCTGTCAGTATTAAATACTTTCCTGGAGATACCAAAGTTCAAGATGCTTACTCTGCAGTAGCTCCTGCCAATGTTGAGCAAAAATGCATGGATGGTGACACTGGATTTAAAGGAGGCTTACCTACACATCCCCTTCAGACAGGAGTGCAGAAAATATCTCAGGTTCAAGGCCGGCTCGAAACATTACCAATTCTCTGCGCTACCCTTTGGCTTGTCTACTGCGCCCAGGGTCCTCACCAAGTGCCTGGCACCAGTAGTAGCTTACTGCAGACTCAAGGGAATTCAAATTTACCCTTGTCTGGACGACTGCCTTATTCAAGCAGACAGCAAGGATGTCCTACTCCAGCACCTGGAAAGTGTTCAAAATCTACTCAAGTACCTGGGATTCACTGTGAACATACACCCACACAACAGATAACTTTTCTGGGTGCTCTTCTAAACACAACAACCCAGATGGCATTCCTGACCTCCGAAAAACAACTTCAGCTGGCTTCAACTTTCAAAACCCTGGCGTTAATGTCTCAGCTAACTGCAAGGAAATTCCTGCAGGCTTTGGGTTACATGGCCTCCTGCATCCTTCTCATACCATATGCAAGACTGCATATGAGAAAAATACAATGGTACCTAAAAAGTGTATGGTCCCAGCATTGCCACAGTCTAGACACACACATTGCTGTCTTGCCTTGCCTACAAAAGGAATTCCATTGGTGGGCCATGGCATGTCTTCAAAGCAAAGGGAAAGCCTTCAGTCTGCCTCCAGCTAACCAAGTGTTAACCATGGACGCCTCGGATTACGCATGGGGAGCCCACTTGCAGAGGAAAGGCCTGCAAGGTTTTTGGACAGAGGATCAGAAGTACCTACATATCAATTTAAAAGAGATGTTAGCTGTACAGAATGCCCTCTTGGCTTTCAGGGATCTTCTACAGCCAGGACAACTACCGATACGGACAGACAACTGTGGTGGTACATAAGCAAGGGGGTTCACACTCCTACCCCCCTTGCAGACTAGCCATGACTCTATGGAACACAGCTCTAGCTTGCAAAGTGGACCTACAAGCTCAGTTCCTGCCAGGGAAACAAAATACTCTGTCAGACAGCCTGAGCAGGAACCTGTCAGACCCACACGAGTAGATGCTAGACGCCCAAATATTCAAGATGATTACAGAAGCCTGGGGCTGCCCGGACATAGATATATTTGCATCCCCCCCTCAACTACCAGTTACAAATTTTTTGCACAAGGACCTATCACAAACTAGCATGGAAAGTGGATGCTGTCTCATTCAGTTGGAGGAACCTCTCTGGGTATGCCTCTCCTCCTCTACCTCTTCTTCCACGGGTGTTATTAAAGATAAAGCAGGACAAACCCAAGATGATTTTACTGGCCCCAAATTGGCCTCGTCAATTCTGGTACTCAACACTGATGAATCTATCCCAGGAGCCTCCTTGGATTCTACCTCGGATTCCAAATGTCCCAACACCAGGGCCAGGTTCTGCACTCTCGTATCAAAACTCTCAGCCTGGCGTATTCAGGGTCTATGATTAATCCTACCCTTCCCAAACAAGTCATGGATGTCATCTTAGAAGCCAGACGGCCTAGCACTAGAAAATCTTATGAAGGTAAATGGAAGAGAATTTGCACCTGGATGCATGCTTAGAATTCAGATCCTCTCATTCCTAATATTCCATTGATTTTACATTACCTGACAGGCATGTTGCATAAGGGTTTATCCTTCTCCTCCATAAAAATACATGCCTCCGCTATCTCTGCACATTACTATACATATCCTCCAATCTTTTCGCATCCACTTCTGAAACAATATCTCAGAGGAACAAAGAATTTAAGGCCCCCTAGGACACCACCCATACCTGCCTGGGACCTCAACTATGTTCTGGAAAAACTTACTCTGCCTCCTTTTGAGTCTGCTGCCACATCTGATATTAAGTATTTATCATGGAAGACCGCTATCCTACTGGCTTTGACTTCAGCCAGGAGAGTCCCAGAGTTACAAGCTCTCATGGCTGTGGAACCTTATATTATTTTTCACCAAGATAGGGTGTCTAAGGACTAATCCTACTTTCATGCCTAAAGTGGTTTCTAAAGTGGCTTTAAACCAAACTATTCACCTGCCATTCACTAATCCACAAAATAAGGGGGAAAGGATTTTTCATTCCTTGGACGTGCACAGGCAGCTTCGTTTTTACCTGGACAGAACCAAGGATATCAGGAAAACAGAGTAATTGTTTGTTTCTTATGCAGCAAATTCCCAAGGCAAAGCTATTTCAAAACAGACCATTTCTAAATGGATTGCTCATGGAATCAGATGTTGTTACTCTCATCATGGAAAGCAAATCCCAGGAAGTTAGGACTCGCTCTACCAGAGCTGCTGCTACTTCAGCTGCCTTTCTCAGGGGAGTACCTACTAAAGATATTTTGGAAGCTGCAACTTGGAGTTCAGTGCATACTTTCTCTAAGCACTATAATCCCCCTCTTTATTCTAAGTCTAGGGCAGGCTTTGCTTCTGCAGTCTTGCAGGGCCTTCTAGCAGCCCCTTCTACTTTATAACCACCACACTTTCTCTCAGCTTTGGGATTCAACTCTACAGTGATGACTGCAACAGTGCAACACTATGAACATAGTACAGTTGTGTACACTTACCATAAATGTAGATGTTCGAGTGTCTTCACTGTTGCAGTCTGGGTTACCCACCCTCCTGTCCCCTCTTACACTTTTATTAGTGTGGTTTCCTACTTCACCCTTCTTTTGAGGTGTATTTGCTACAGGGTATGGGGTTTGTTGCATGTTACATTTTTGTTTTACTATTAGCCTTCACTTTTGGGCACCTGACATCTGGGGCAAGAAAAACTGGAGAACATGGCGTCGGCTGGCAGCTTTGTACTCCTGGTGCTCTGACGTCAGGGAGCATGACTGAACAGCCGACGCCAGACCCAGACTTTGGGATTCTGGCCAACCGAGGGCTGCCTGCCGGCAGGAAGAACCCTACAGTGATGACTGCAACAGTGAAGACACTCTAACATCTACATTTATGGTAAGTGTACACAACTGTACTTTCTTTCTGTTAATTTTTAAAGCATTATTTTGAATCTGTTGACAGGTAAACTCTCCTCACAACATTTTTTTTATCTTTGTATATAAAGGGGAGTGAAGCAACTTTAATGGTTGAGTTTTTTGTTTAAATCTTGATTTTGGTGTCATTTTTGTTTTCTGACAGAGAATTTTTTTATTGAGTTTAAATTGACTTCCTTACACAAGGCTAATTTACACTGTTTTATACATTTGGGACTGAAATTGGCCATTTGTTGTTTTTTTTTTTTTTAATGTGGGGGGGTGATGATTGTTGCTTGGTGTATAACTACTAAATTACTGACTGTTATAGCATTCTATTTGTTTCTCTGTTTAGTTTTTTTTTTACATTGCTATATTTAAGAGAGCATGTAGGGATGTTATCTCTTTTATACTTAAGTACTGTTTCACCAATAGATTGTACTGACCTGGCTAGTTTTTTTTTTTTGCTCCCTGCCTAGATGGACTGTGAAACTGCCACCCCCCCCCCCCATCTGCACCTAAAAAAACACATGAATAAAATATACTGGATAAAATAAACCACAAAACAGCATACTATGTAAACTTGAAAAAAAAATGATGTACCAAGTCCCAGCCAAATGTTTATTCACCACAGTTTTAGCGCTTTCGTTCCAGACCACAGGAACTTCATCAGAAACTGCCAGAGTAACTTTCTTTCTTTTAAAGACTCAGAGGCTCCATGCCTGGACCAGCAATATTTAAAGGAACACACACTCTTAAATAAACACTTAAAAGTAGCTCTAGAAGCACACACTTAAAAGTACTTGCATAAAATGTGTTGCATAAAAATATGTTAATAAATGTTCCTCCAAATAATTTAATTTATAAAAAATATATTTAAAAATCTGTGATCAGAATAAAATGAAAAAATTTAGTGGATGTCCCTAAAAAATTCTGTCATAGGTAAGTACTAGGCTGTCTGCCTGAGGCATCTATAAGCCTAGCCAGAATGTGTTGGCTTTCGCCACCCCCTTAGATTAGTTCCCTGTGCCTCTGTCCAGCAGAGCCACTGCAGTGATTCCTGGGGTAAATTTTCTGTTTCCCATCCACTCATCAAGGTTTCTCTTGAAGAGTGTTAGTGAGAGGCTCTGCCAAATGTAGACTGGAATACTGTTTCAAAGCATGGGGAGTCTCTGGGACCGGAATCTATCCCTCCAGCACGTCCTATTTATCAGTGTGGTGAGGTTTAGATCCCTAGAGCGTGTAGCTCTCGGACATGCTCCACCTAAAAAAAAAAAAAAAATCCCCCATCAATTCTGGGTTGGACATGACCTTGTATGTCAGGCAGAGATCACCTCTGAATAAGCAGTATGCAACAGAGTACAGCTTGGTGAGGTACTTATAGGTTCATAGATAGGTACTAGGCTATTAGCCCTAGGGACTTTATAAGCCTAGCCAAAGGTACCCTGGCTTTCGCCAACCAAGAAAATTATTTTCCTGTGCCACTGTCAAGCAGAACCACAGAAGTGAATTTCCTATCTCCCATCCAATCATCAAGATTTTTCTTGAACAGTGCTAATGAGGAGCTTTGTTTGATATAGCTAGGTAGTTTGTTCCAGAGTATGGGAAGTCTCTGGGACAGGAATCTATCCCTCCAGCATGTTCTGTTTATTGTGGTGACGAGGTTTAGGTCCCTAGAGCGTGTAGCTCATAGGGATTGGGATTTCTTTAAGTGGAGCATGTCTAAAAGCTCTGGGTTTGACATAGCTTTGTGTGTTCGGCAGAGATCGCCTCTGAGTAGGCGATATGCAACGGAGTAAAGCTGCAGTTTTTTGAGGTGGCCTGCATAGGGCATCTCTTTGAGGCTGGTCATCCTCTTTGTGAGGTATTTCTGTGGCCTTTCCAGTTGTTGTAGATGTCTTGTGAGGTACATACCAAAAGGGGCATTGTACTCTATAATGGGTCTAATGAACGACTAGTAGAGGGGAACAATGACCTCCTTTTCTTTTTCCTGGATGAGAAACCTTTTGTGATGAGGTGTGCCACATAGAAGGATTTCCAAACTACTGTGGCGATGTGATTATCAAAGGAGACTACTGTCCACCTGTGTCCCAAGGTCTCTTATCACACTTTCGGTGTTAAGTAGACTACCAGCTATGTGGTAGTTCATGGGTACTGAGTTTTTACCAAAAGGAATGACAATGCACTTTTTGACATTGAGCTTGAGGCCATGGCTTTGACACCAGGCATCTGTTTCAGCAAGGCCCTTTTGTAGGATGTCCACATCTTTTAGAGTTTTGATTATGGCTCCTAGTTTGCAGTCATCTGCGAACTTCGTTAATAAAGACCTTCTGTGTTGGCCTGTACTTCAGAGAAGTAGATACCAAACAGGAGAGGACCCAGGACTGAACCCTGTGGTACTCCACTTGTCACTGGTCTGAAGCTGGATTTGGAGTCTGCTACTTTCACAGTGTGGGTTCTGTCAGTGAGCCAGTTGGCAACCCATCTTGTGACATAGGGATTTATACCTAGTTTAGTGAGTTTATCTATAATTCCAGAGTGGGGATGGTGTCAAAAGCCTTGGCGAGATCTAGATAGGCTGTGTGAACCACCTTACCCTCATCTATGGCTTTGGTGACTGCTTCAAAGAAGTCTATCAGGTTTAGGAGACATGATCTGCCTTTTACAAACCCGAACTGGGTGGGGTCCTGAGTTTGGAGATTACCAATGTCATTGTTTATAAGTTCCATGATGATACGCTCCATAGCCTTGCAGACCAGGCTCGTTAGGCTAATGGGGCGGTAGTTTCCAGGGACTGTGGTGGTTCCCCCTTTGTGGAGTGGGATAACTGTCACTGTGCACCATTCAGTGGGCACATAGCCTGAGGTAAGGCTATGATTGAACATGGTACTTAGGTGGGGTGCCAGTTCGTTCTGTAGTTCATGTAGAACACAGCCTGGAATGTCGTCAGGTCCCATGGATGCTGTGTTCTTGGCTTTATATAGTGTGTTTGTTTTTTTTTCCTGTGAAGCCGTGATTACAGGAAATTTGCATTCTTCTGGTATAGAGATGGGCCCTTTAGGGGATGACCGAGGGGTAAAGTTAGTACTGAACCTATCTGCCAGGATGTTGGCAATATCCATTGGATGTTCTTCGTTCCACATTGCTGCAGTCCTGACTATTGGGTAGTCCGCTGTCCAGTCGGCCCGAATACCAGAGTATATGGCTGACGTCGGTCAGGGCGCATTAGACTGACGTCAGTACGTCAGGGTACTAATGCGCATGACCGACGTCATATCCTCTGTCTTTTTTGCCGCATGGTCCGATGCAGAAGCAGTTTTGCGAGTGCAGGTTGGCGTTCTGAAATATTTCCGAAACCGGAGTTTCAGACCGAATCAGAGTTGGCTAAGTACCCGTTGGGAACATTTTGGTTTTCTTGCCTCAGTATTTAACGGATGTCAGAAAAAGTGAATAACTGTATTTCTTGTGGGAAACAGATACCTCATAGGGATTACCATACCTTGTGTATACCTTGTTTAGGGCCTGAGCACGACGTTGTTGGATGCCGCTCTTGTGCTAGGTTTAACAAACGCACTATTAAGAGACGGTTAGACTGTGCTAGGTTAGTGTTTGGGAAGCGTTGCAATTATAAAATGCCGTCGGATGCTCCGACGCCCGCTTCAAGAAGCGCCAAGGACAAAACAGCGAAGCCTAGGGTTGATGAACCGGCAGTCCCAGACGTCGGTTCTTTAGAAGGCTCAGTGGAGCCAGAGGTTTTGCCAGGAGTTTCTATGGAGTCTCAGGCAGAGACTTTACTGTTACAGGATGTGCCTTCTCAGGAGGTAGGCCAGGCTGAGGGGGCTTCTCAGGTAACTGTTCTTCCCTCTCTCCCCAAGGTAGTTAGAGCCTCTCCTTCTGTTGCCAAAACTTCATTGAGAGGTAGGCCAAGTTCAGCTTCAGTGGGGGCTTCTCCTAGCATTTCAGGTTCTGTGCCTAAGAAACATATGCTTAAAATGGCAGAAGATTTGATTACTATGATTAGAGGTTCTATGCCCCCTCCTGATAAGAGGCCTAGGGTGGAACCGGAGTTTGATAGTTTTGAACAGTGTTCAGAGGCTTCTGAGTCTTCTGCGGAAGATTTGCAGGAGTATCCTACTTATTCTGATTCTGATGTGGATGATTCCACTCCTACAGCTTCTCCTCCTGAGGATTTCTCATTTTCAGAGACTCTGCATTCCATGAGGGAGCACTTTAAATGGGAAGGCCAGGATTACTCTGATTCCAGGAAAAGGCTTAGGGAATTCTTGTTTTTGCCCCAGCATAGGCCCTTAGCTATACCTTCTGTGTTGAATGTGGTGGAAGATGTTTTTGCAGAGGCTTCCCTGAACCCTGATTCTTTGCCTCCTGCTCCTGTTAAACCTGATAGGTACTATAGGGTGCCTGAAGCTCATAAGTAGCTTTTTAAGAGTCCTAGGGCAGACCCGGAAACTGTTTCTCAGGGACCTAAAGGTGTTAAGGCCTCTGTGGTTAAAAACCCTGTTCCCACTGATAAAGAGGCAAGGGCTTTGGATAGATGGGGAAAGAAAGTGTATACTTCCTCCACTTTAGCCATGAGGGCGTTGAATTGTCAGTTTCACATGCTTAAATATCAAAATTATCTCCTTTCACAACTGAAATCTAAGGTGGATGCTTTGGCGGAAGGTATTGAGTGTAAAGAGTTGCTGGATTTAGTTCATGTGTCTGAGCAAGTGGGTAAGCATTCTTTGCACTGTGGTTTTGATGCTGTACAGGCCTCCTCGAGGGTGGCTGCCACTAGTTCTGTTCTTCGCAGGCATGCCTGGTTGAGGGATCAGAATTTAGCTGAGCATGTTAAGACAAGGATTTTGGATGCTCCTTTACAGTCTGATGTGTTGTTTGGTTCGCCTGTGGAAGCAGTTTTAAAGAAAATGGAGGACAAAGCTAAGTCTATGCAAACTGTTAAAGATTTTTTGCAGGTGCAGCCACAGTTTAGTAGAAATTGGCCTACTAAGGGATGGACATATCCTGCTTATGATTCCCAGTCTAGGGGTAGGTCTAGACGTGGTAGGGGCAGAGCTCAAGGTTCTTTTAGGCCTAGAACAGGAGTTCACCTGCTCAGACTTCTGGTGAGGGCAGGGGTCAGTCCTTTCGTAAACAGACCCAATGACCTGCCTCTTCAGCTGCCAGTAGATTCTCGTCTGGCAGCTCCTTTAGGAGGAAGACTGTCTCTTTTCAAGGAAAATTGGGATTTAATTACTCAAGACAGATGGGTGTTGGATATCATTCACCACGGTTACAGGTTTTATTTCCATACATTGCCCCCTTTCAAAGGCATGCCAGATGTTCCTCCTCCACAAAGGAAAGAGGCTCACAAGCAAATTTCTCAGTTACTCCAAATAGGGGCCATTCAGCCAGTCCCTGTATCAGAAAGGGGCCTAGGATTTTATTCTCGCCTGTTCCTAGTACCAAAGAAGGGGAACACGTGGAGACCAATTTTGGATTTATCTATCCTCAACACTTATCCGGACATTCCCAAGTTCAAGATGTTGACGTTACAACAGCTTTTACCTCTGCTGGGCAAAGATCACTGGATGGTAACTTTGGATCTCAAGGAAGCTTACCTTCATGTGCCTATACGACTGAGTTGCAGGAAATATCTGCGTTTTCGAGCTGGAAATTCTCATTATCAGTTCTCTGCATTGCCCTTTGGCTTATCTACTGCGCCCAGAGTATTCACAAAGGTTCTGGCTCCAGTGATAGCTTACTTCAGGCTAAAAGGAATTCAAATCTATCCTTACTTGGACGACTGCCTGATTCTGGCTCAAGACAAGGAAGACCTTCTACAGCATCTGGAATATGTTATAGCAGTGCTAAGATGCCTAGGGTATTCTGTGAACGAAATAAAGTCCAGTCTAGTACCCTCTCAAGACATGTGCTTTCTGGGTGTGAGACTGAATACAGCAGCCCAGATGGCCTTTTTAACCCCGGACAAACAAAAGAGTCTATCACTTTACTTCCATCAACTATCTCATCAGTCCGTGCTGACTGCAAGGACAGTCCTTCAAGCATTAGGGTTCATGGCATCTTGTATTCTGGTGCTTCCCAATGCCAAACTGCATATGAGGAAGCTACAATGGTATCTCAAAAATGTATGGACACAGCACTGCCAGGATTTGGACACTGTCATTCAAATAATACCTTGCCTTCAAAAAGAATTTTGTGGTGGGCTCAGGAATGTCACCTAAACAAGGGACTCTCTGTGACCCGGCCAGAGGAGTCAGATTTTAACGACAGATGCCTCGGACATTGCTTGGGAGCTCATCTAAATGGAAAGTGGATACAAGACAAGTGGCCTGCCAGACTACAGCATCTACATATCAACATGAAGGAGATGTTAGCAGTCCAGTTTGCATTAATGGCTTTCAAGGAGTT
The DNA here is from genome assembly GCF_019279795.1 of Protopterus annectens. Lineage (NCBI taxonomy): Eukaryota > Metazoa > Chordata > Ceratodontiformes > Protopteridae > Protopterus > Protopterus annectens. The sequence goes on along the minus strand of NC_056734.1, from coordinate 439,562,074 downwards.
ACTTCTTCCAGGGCAGGTGTTGATTCTAACAGACAACACAACTGTCATGTGGTACATCAACAAGCAAGGGGAACACATTCTTATCCTCTATGCAGGCAAGCAATGATTTTATGGGAGACTGCGCTAAGCTTGCAACTAACTCTTCAGGCAAGGTTTCTGCCGGGAGCACAGAACTCCTTAGCAGATGTGTTAAGCAGGCAAATCATGGATCCCCACGAGTGGAAACTGGATCTTCATGTATTTCAGAAATTGACAGTGTCATGGGGAACTCCAGACATAGATCTGTTCGCTTCTCCACTAAACCACCAGCTGCCAAAGTTTTGCACAAAGGGTTTCATCACACAGCTTGGAAAGTGGATGCTCTGTCTTTCAGTTGGAAAAACCTTCATGTGTATGCCTTTCCACCTCTGCCTCTTCTTCCAAAGGTGCTATTAAAAGTCAGACAAGACGAGCCAAGGATGATTTTGATAGCTCCAGATTGGCCTCGGCAACATTGGTACCCACTACTAAGGAGTCTGGTAAGGAAGCCTCCATGGCCTTTACCTTTGATTCCTCATCTGTTATCTCAGAAGGACGGTCATCTGCTCAATGTCAAGCTTCACTCTCTTCATCTAACAGCCTGGCATATTCTGTGTTGAAACACAGCAGGTCTCAACTTCCTCAACAAGTTTTAAATGTGATTATGGAAGCTAGAAGACCTAGTACAAGGAAAGTGTACGCAGAAAAATGGAAGAGATTTTTATTTTGGAGTACAGCAAAGAATTTGGAGATTTCTGAGCCTAATTTGAGTGTGGCTCTTCAATATCTTACTGAGTTATTGGACAAAGGTTTGTCCTTCTCTTCCATTAAGATTCATGCTGCAGCAATTTCAGCTCACTATGATTGTGACCCACCATTGTTTTGCATCCTTTGTTCAAGCAATTTCTTAGAGGGGCAAAGAATATAAGACCCCCACGTAGAGCTCCTACTCCTGCTTGGGATCTCAATTTTGTGTTGGAAAAACTTACTCTACAACCTTTTGAGCCTGTGGCTACTGCTGAATTGAAATACTTGTCATGGAAGACTGCTTTTCTGTTGGCTATTACTTCTGCAAGAAGGGTGTCTGAGTTGCAGGCCCTTATGGCAGTAGAGCCTTTTTTGATTTTCCATAAGGATAGGGTATCATTACGTACTAATCCTTCCTTTATGCCTAAGGTGGTTTCTAGTGTGGCTTTAAACCAAACCATTCATTTGCCTACTTTTTATGCAGACCCCCAAAATAAAGGGGAAAAGATTTTGCACACTTTAGATGTACACAGGCAATTGCGTTATTATTTAAGCAGGACTAAGGATTTTAGACAGTCTCAGCAGTTGTTTGTTTCTTTTGCTTTGAGTTCACAGGGCAAGCCTGTGTCAAAACAAACTATTTCTAGGTGGATTGGGTTTTGCATTGCATTTTGTTATTCCCATCATGGCAAGGAGATTCCAGCTGGGATTAGGCCTCATTCCACTAGGGCTACTGCCACTTCAACAGCATTTCTAAGGGGGGTGGCAACTAAGGATATTTTGGAGGCAGCTACTTGGAGTTCAGTACATACTTTCTCTAAGCATTATCACCTTCCTATCTACTCTAAGTCTAGGGCTGGTTTTGCCACAGCTGTTTTGCAAGGCATGTTGTCAGCTCCTACTTCTTTATGATTTGCCAGCCTCCCTTACCTCTGCTTTGGGATTCTACCCAATAGTCAGGACTGCAGCAATGTGGAACGAAGAACATAGTACAGTTTTGTACCTACCATAAATGTAGATGTTCGAGGATACACATTGCTGCAGTCCAATTACCCTCCCTCCTTCCCTCTGTGTTTAGGGGTGGTTGTGTAGGTGAGGTTATCTGCTGATATTTTTGTATATATTTTTGTATATATTGTACATATTTTTGGTGCAGGTATTTTGGGCCTTGTCTTTTTAGGGTCTTCTGGCATCTGGGGCAAGAAAAGACTGAGGATATGACGTCGGTCATGCGCATTAGTACCCTGACGTACTGACGTCAGTCTAATGCGCCCTGACCGACGTCAGCCATATACTCTGGTATTCGGGCCGACTGGACAGCGGACTACCCAATAGTCAGGACTGCAGCAATGTGTATCCTCGAACATCTACATTTATGGTAGGTACAAAACTGTACTTTCTGTATATTTAGTGCCATTGTGCTGTAACTCGGAGCAGATCGGAGTGTTGCCATTGAGATTCTTGACATAGCTATAGAATGCTTTGTGGTTGTCTTTAGAGTCGGTGGCAATTTTGTTTTCATAACTAGCTTTGGAGGATTTTATGAGGGATCTCAGCTTCTTACTGAAGCTGGCCAGGGAGTTTCTCCAGTCATGGGATTTTACTCTCTTTTGCAACAGTTTCTTTCTTCTGTTGTAGAGTTTGTTTATGGCAGGGGACCACCAGATTGGCTTTCTTTTTTGGAGGATAGCATCTTGGTTCTGTTAGGGATTGCACGATCCATGCACTCATGCAAGTGCTTATAAAGTGCATTTGTGTGGGATTCTGCAGTCATACCTCTATTGTCCATCAGCATGGGCATCGTGAAGTTTGCCACTTCTGTCTTAAGAAGCGTGAAGTTGGCTTTGGAGAAATTTTTTACTGTGGTTTCCCTAATGGGGGGGGCGGGGGAGGAATGTGGATGTCTAGGGTGATTAGCTTATGGTCGGATCTGACCAACGAGGAATTGACCTCTGGTGTGGAGCACCACTTGCCCATGTTGGTAATAACCAGGTCTAGGTTATTGCTGCCCCTGGTGGGGGTGTGGATAAGTTGATCCATGGCATTGGAATTTATGAATTCCAGAAAACGTTGAGCACAAGAGTTGGTACATGAGTAGTTTTCCCAGTTAATGGTAGAGTAGTTGAAATCACCCATTATTAGGGTGTTAGGTTGTACCCTAATATTTTCCAGTGTATTAAGAAATGAGGAGTGGGAATCCTGGGGCATGGTGGGGGATCTGTAGCAAGCTACAATTTGGATTGCGGTCTTGCTCAGAGTTAGTTGCACTTGGATAATCTCGGATGCATTATGCTGAGCAACTAGCCTGGAGGTGTGGATATCCTTAATGAATATGGACACGCCTCCGCCTTTAGTGTTTTGGTCCAGGTTAGGTGGCCAAAAGGTGTGGTATGAATTATAGCCTGGTAATGCAGGGGTACTCTCTGGAGCCTTGAACCAGGTCTCTGTCACTGCAGAGATGTCTATGTTCTCCATTTTAAGAAGTGCCTCAAGAGAGTGCATTTTGAGGTTTAGACTTCTAGCATTGAGTAGCAATACCCTCAGATTCTTCTTGCCTGTACCTGTTAGGGTGGTGAATTTGTCATTTGAACCTTGCCTAAAAAAGGCACTATAGGGGTTGCTAGAGCCTTAGCCAGTATCCGGAATCCCAGGGGCAACAGGTGCAGGCCATCTTGTGGCTTGTCGATTTGTCGATCATGTCATCCCAGGCAGACAGATACTGGATCCCCTTAGAATGACACCAGAAGCTTAGCCAATTTTTGAAGTCAATAATTTTTTCCTTGTACTGTGGTATCATTCTGGGTGATGGCAGGATGCTACTCAGGGCTAGGGTCATACCTGCATGGGCTACAAGATCGGACAGCTCCTCCATGTCCCTTTTCATGTAGTCCAAGGAGGTACGTCTCAGGTCATTCACACCAACATGGACAGTGACAGAGTCATATTTGTACTTGTTGTGGAGTGACCTGAGTGTATGTGTTATGTGGCGGATCCTGGCACCCGACAGGCAGCTGACAGTAACTTTCTCCTTGTTTAGCCTGGTGAGTGGAACAACTTCTGTGGTCTTTCCAGCTATTGTAGTTGTCTTGTAAGGTACATCCCAAATGGGGTGCTGTATTCTATGATGGGTCTGATGAGTAGAGGGGTACAATAACCTCTTGTCTTAGATGTGAACCCTTTTGTGATTAGGTGGGCCACATAGAAGGATTTTCTATCCACCTTGGCAATATGATTATCAAAGGAGAGATTCCCATCTACTTGGGTCCCCAGATCTCTTGTTACATTTTCTGTATTTAGGGGACTAACACGTATGTTGTAGTTCATGGGTACTTTGTTTTTTCTAAAGGGGGTGACTATGCACATTTTGGCATTTAGCTTGAGGCCATGATTTTGACACCAGGTATCCATCTCAGTGAGACCCTTCTGAAGGATGTCTGTATCAGCCGGAGAGACAATTATGGCCCCCAGTTTGCATTTGTCTGCGAACTTGGTCAGCCATAGTCCTCCTGTGCTTGCCTGTACCTCTGAGAAGTATATACTGAACAGGAGGGGTCCTAGGACTGAGCCCTTGGGGACGCCACTTGTAACCGGTTTAGAGTCGGACCTAGAGCCTGCAACTCTCACTGTGTGGGTTCTGTCCATGAGCCAATTGGCAGCCAATCTCATGACATAGGGGTTTATGTTCAGGTTGGTGAGCTTGTCTATAATACCAGAATGGGGAATGGTGTTAAAAGCCTTTGTGAGGTCTAGGTATGTTGTGTGGACCTCCTTTCCCTCATCTAAAGTCTTGGTAACTGTCTCAAAGTCCACCAGGTTTAGAAGGCATGATCTGCCCTTAAAGCCAAACTGGGTAGGATCCAATGTTTGGAGGTTCCCAGTGTCTCTGTTAATGAGTTCCATGATGATACTCTCCATAGCCTTGCAGACCAGGCTAGTCAGGCTTATAGGGCGATAGTTCCCAGGGTCCATTGTGGCTCCACCTTGTGTGGAGCGGGATAACTGTTGCTGTGCGCCAATCTATGGGTAGGTAGCCTGTAGAGAGGTTGAGTTTGAATAGTGTGTTTAGGTGAGGGGTTAGTTCATTTTGGAGCTCATGTAAGGCACAGCCTGGGGCACCGTACGGTCCCATTGAAGTTGTGTTTTTGGCTTTGGATAGGGCTGTTTTAACCTGTGTGTCAGGGATTGCCGGGGCTGTAGATTCTTCTGGTATGGTTATGGGCCCTGTAGGGGGTGAGAGAGGGGTGAAGTTTGCACTAAACCTGTCTGCCAGAATGTTGGCAATATCAGTCGGTTCAGTGTATTTTGTGAAATTCTGCAGCAACTCGGAGCACATCTGAGAGTTTCCACTTAGGTTCTTGACAAAGCTAAAGAACACTTTGTGGTTATCTTTGGAGTCCTTGGCAATTTTTTCTTTCGAAGTTAGCCTTGGATGATTTTATGAGGGATCGTAGTTTCTTGCTGATACTGATCAGCGATGTCTTTCCTTCTTGAGATTTTACTCTCTCTTCTGTACTAATTTCCTCCTCCTATTGTATAGCTTGTTTGTGGCAGGGGTCCACCAGACTGGTTTCCTTTTCCTGGAGGAGTGAGTCTTGGCTTTGCTTGGGATAGCACGATCCATGCATTCTTGCAGGTGCTTATAGAGTGCCTTTGTAAGGGATTCAGCAGCTTGGACAGTGTTGTCCTTTAGCATGGGGGCTGTGAACCTTTCCACCTCTGTCTTGAGAACGTGAAGTTTATTTTTGAAAAGTTTTTCACTGTGGTTTTTTTGATTGGGGGTGGGGGTGGAATGTGGATATCCAGAGTGATTAGTTTATAGTCTGATCTAACCAGCGAGGGGTTGACCTCCGGTGTGGAACACCAGTCGCCCATGGTGATGACCAGGTCCAATATGTTGTCGCCTCTGGTGGGGGTTTTGACCAGTTGATCCAGGGCATTTTGAGTTTATAAATTCTAGGAAGCTTTGGGCAAGGGAGTTAGTACTTGAGTAGTTCTCCCAGTTAATGTTTGGGTAATTGAAATCACCCAATATTAGGTCATCTTGGTAGGACCTTCATATTTTCCAATGTCTCCAGAAATGTGGAATGGGGGTCCAGGTGGGTGATCTGTAGCAAGCTACAATTTGAATTACAGTTTTACCCGTTGTTAGTTACACATGGATGATCTCTGAGGCATTGTGCTGCGCCACTAACCTGGAGGTGTGGGTATCCTTGATGAATATGGATACACCCCCGCCTTTTATGTTTCGGTGTGGGTTCTATGGCTGAAAAGTATGGTATGAGTTATAGCTTGGTAGTGCTGGGGTGCTCTCTGGAGCTTTAAACCAGGTTTCTGTTACTGCACAGATGTCGATGCTCTCCATACTGAGAAGTGCCTCGAGTGCATGCATTTTGAAGTTGACTTCTGGCGTTAGAGTAGCATTACCCTCAGTTTTTGGTTACTTGTGCTATTTACAGTGGTGAGTTTGTCTTTTGAGCCTTGCCTAAAAAAGGCACTATGGAGGCGGCAAAAGCCTTGGCCAGTATTCGAAAGCCTAAGGGTGACAGGTGTAAGCCATCTCTTGTGAAGCAACGTGGCTTGTCGAGCATGTCATCCCAGGCGGACCGATACTGGATCCCCTTTGCCACCAAAAACTTAGCCAATTGTTGAACTTGATCATTTTTTTCTTTATCCTGTGGCATAATTCTTGGTGAGGGCAGGATGCTACTCATGGTCAGGGTCATATCGGTCTGGGCTACGTGATCAGAGAGCTCTTCCATGTCTGTCTTCATGTAGTCCAGGGAGGTATGTCTCTGGTCATTCACACCAACATGGACAATGACAGAGTTGTATTTGTACTTGTTCTGGAGTGACCTGAGTGCTTGTTTTATGTGGCGGATCCTGGCACCCGACAGGCAGCTAACTGTAACCTTCTCCTGTTCCAGCCTAGTTAGTGGGACATCAGTGTGCCTGACTATAGAGTCACCTATTACTAGTGTGTTGGGTATATTATTTTGCCTTAAGGGCTGTGATTGTGTGGCGCACTGATTATGTGAATATGTGTTTTATGGTTTGTGATGGGGTGTGGAGATTGCTTGGATGTCTGCTTTGGAGGTCTCTGTTGCTTTTGCAGATTTTTATTTAGAGCCTCTGAGTACGTTTTCGTGTATTTGTGTGTTATTTGCCGGTGTTGGTTTAGTAGGTCTATGTGAGACTGGTGGTGTGTTGCAAGTATTTCCCTTCTCCTCTTGACTGTCAGTTACAGTCTTTGGTTGAGAGAGCTTTGCCTCCATTTTGGCTGTATAATTGCATTTCTCACATATTAGTGTATGGTGGTAGGAGGATAGAGGGTTGTCTGTGTACATGAGGCAGTTGTAACATTGCCTCAAAATGCCCAAATTCACCAGTTGGACTGGAGAGTACACCTGAAACTGCCCTTTGGACATACCTGAATAGGTAAAGTGAGCTGTTTTACTGATTGGCTGATAGGAGCGAATAGAGAGCCTTGTCCTTCTGGACAGTATAGGGGGGGGGTCTAGTGCTAGAGTTAATTAGTGCTTGCTATGAGTTTTGAGCAAGTGCTGACCTGTGAAATGGATGGTTTGAGTGCTTAAGTTCTCTAGTTCCAAGGGAAAAATTTAAGAGTAGACTTTGTGGAGCCAGGAATAGTTTAACCCTAGCTAACCAGCGCTGCCTGGCATGCAAAACCACGCAAATTCGGTTTTTATAGCAGGGAAATGAAAGAGAAATACCCCAAAATTGCCAATACACTACTAACTTCTGGGCTGAAACCACTCCTCCAGGGACAGACAGGCTGCTCAAAGCTCCCCTCTTTCACAGGTGAACAGAGAATCCAAGTAAGGTATGGGCAACACAGAAACTTGTAACACAACCCTGAATTCAGCAGTAACCTGAAAACTGGACTGTACTAGTTCAGAAAGGCAGGAAACCTGTGTGTGTTTATATATGTGTGTGTGTGTGTGTGTGTGTGTGTGTGTGTGTGTGTGTGTGTGTGTGTGTGTGTGTGTGTGTGTGTATATATGTGTGTGTGTGTGTGTGTGTGTATGTATATATATATATATATATATATATATATATATATATATATGTGTGTATGTATGTATGTTTTTATTTTTTTTTCGAAAATCGGATACAATAAAAAACACTTTTTAAATGCACACAAATGGCTATCACACTGCGTGTAGTCTACAACCGTTGCAGATAAACACAAAAATGACTTGGTTCAAAGTGCAAGCAGCAAATAAGTACAATATGTAGCAGAAACAAGCTTTTTAAATCACAGAAACGCTAAAAAAATTGGCATTAGACGGAATTAAAGACAGCAAGAAAATGCAGTCATAAAATATACATATAAAAGTATTGAAAAATACAAATTTCCTTGACCTTGCCACATTGACAGGCGATTAGATTTGATATTCCGAATAGGCTTAATAGATATTAAATCGTTAATGCCAGAAAACTTTTTGAAGTCCTCACATTGCAACAAATGTTTATAAAGGGCATTGAATTGAACTATTCCTTGAGGATGTTTTGCTTACTGATGCTCTGCTTATAAAAGTATTTAGGAAATGTAGGGTTTTCTTCACCTTGTCGGGTCTCCAGGATCCCTTGTCTGAGAACCCTGTTTATGTGTCTCCAGCGACGACTTCTAATAAAAAAAAAAAATCTGTCTCCTACAAATCTGGTACCTCAAGATAAACTAGACAACTGACTTGAATCTTGGGGGCGAAGAAGCTAGGGCAGTCAAGCCTGGTAGCTTTTAAAATGTCTAACTAGCCCTGTTTTATGTAGACATGTGTGGAGATGCATGTATTTGTTGTATCTTTGCCTGTTGAGCAAAAGATTTGTCAGAGATACATTTCCAATGTATTTCAGGTGTCAAAGCATACATTATGGAGTATTAGTATTGTAGAAGGGGCTGACATTATATTTCGAGAAATGTATAATCGTCAGTGGTGGTAAGTCATGCTTGGATACACAGTCAAAAAGTTTCCGACCTAAAATAACATTTTAAATACTCTAGTTTGATCATGTGCTTGGTACTACAGCTTATCAGATCCTTAAAACCTGATATGATCAAGGTAAATGGATGCAGAGTGTCAAATGTTTCATATTCCCAAGTTTTCCTCCTTTAAACAGGTTTTTGTCAGCCTCTTAAAGTCCCAGCCTAAACAAGAACCAAGGTAACAGCTTCTCAGTGTCCAGCAAAGGGGTCTTCTTCCCATAAAGGACAACCCCCTCCCCTCCTAGGACTATGCTGTGGCAAGGCATCTATCTTTTTCAAGTCTCCCACAGGTGCTGCATCTCTGAAGTTGTGTCTCTACAACGTGGCATGGCTCTCGGTGGTTTCTGACAAATAGGTCCTCAGCATTGTTGGCAAGGGTTATCGATGGCAATGGAAAGATCAACCTTCTCCTTTCAGGGGAGTTCCTCCTCATCCACCAGATCAGTCTTTTATTACCTCCTTTCCTCTAGTTTATGCTGGACTCACAGGGGTCGTAGCACCTGTGCCCCTTCTGCAGAGAGAATGGGGGGGGGGGGGGTGGTATTCCTGAATTTTCATGGTTCCAAAAAAAAAAATGAAAATGAGTGGAGACTGTATTGGACCTGTCTTTCTGAATACCTTCATTCAAGATGCTAACTGGGCCACGATTCATGGGGACCCTGTTGTCCATATCCTTACTGCTCATAATTTCCAGAGTTGTCTGAGATTTGTCATCTGCAGGTTACACTTTCAGTTTTCTGTATTAACGTTTGAGCTCTCCACTGCTCCTTGAGTTGGACTATGGGTGTCCACATTTTTTCATACTTGGGTCACTTGCTGATCTGTGCAGAGTCTTTGTCCTGGTGTTTGGAACCATTGGAGAAAATTTCAGCCTTACTCTCACTTCTAGGGTTCAAATTGAACCTCTTGAAGTCATACTTGACCCCCGCACCACCACCACAATGGCACTTCTTTCTGTAGTGTCTTATCAACTCCATTGTAAGAATAGGATATTGTCTTTGTGCCAAAAAGCTTTAAAAATGGTGTTCCTGGAATTCTCCAAGAGGAATGTCGCTCCAGCTCAAGAATTCCTGAAAATTCTTGGACTGATGTTGTCTGGGATTCTCATGAAACTACTGACTTGTCTTCACATGAGAAAAATTCAGTAGTATGTCTGAAATTGTTGGACCTAGCACTTTCATTCTCTTGAAACAATTGCTGGTGCTTCCTTTCATAAGATGAGTTACAGTGGTGGAGAGAATAGCTGAGTGACCATCCAAGGCGTTTCTTCACCCCTCCAGTTCTAGTGCAAGCTGCCCAGCTTCCTGTAGTGTGCTATGTTCAATGGGGAAGTAAGTGCAAGCCACTTGAGTCCCAAAGAGATGTTGGCAATGATTCGTGCCATGAAGATATTTCATCACCTATGGACTCTGGGTCCTCTCCAATTGATTATGGACAACACCACAGTGATGTGGTATCTCAAATGGGGGGGGGGGGTTATGAGGTCTTTTGTACAAGTGGCAGGGAGATGGCTTCTCTGTGTGCTCTGACTCTCCAAATTTTTTTGCATTCCATTGGAGCAGAATGTTGTGGCAGAAAGACTAAGCAGATCCTAGGCAGACCCACATGAGTGAAAGTTCAAGTCGGTGGTGTTCCAGATTCTAGTCCAGATGTGGGAACACCTGAAGTAGCTCTGTTTGCCTTCTTTCAAAAAACAACTGGGGAAATTCTGTTCAGCCATCCTTGCAGCCATGCCTGGCCTGAAGGACTGACACAGTTTCATTCAATAGAAATGTTCTTTTATGCGTTTCCACCCTTTTTTCTGATTCAGAGGGTAGTTCTCAAATTTCAGAAAAATGCTGGATATCAATGTGATGGTACCCTATTGACCTAGGTAATCTTGGTTCTCCCTTTTAATGGTGTTGACCGAGAGCAATCGCTACAAACTTCCTCACACTCTAGATCTGCTTACACCATCTCAGGTGTGACTGGTGCAACCCACTTGTAGGGAAAATTCATCTGACAGCCTAGATGATTCATTTTTGACTTCCTTTTGGCATCTGTTTCATGAGGATTTGCAAAAGGTAATAAAGGAGGCCAAAAAGCTGCTGCTAGAAAATATTGTGTTTATAAAAGGATGAGGTTTTCTAACTGGTGTCTAAATGGGAATAAGGGAGTTCATTGTGGTTTATACTCTCCAGTCATCTTGTGTGTCCATTAAGGTGCACTTAGTGGCCATCTCTGCTCACCTTCCTATGTATTGCGATCTTCTCATTTTATGAAAGGGGTGTTGCATATTTAGACCCCCCTCACAAACAAATTTCTCCTACATGAGATCGCAAGTATGTTCTAGAAGAATTGACTTTGCCACCTTTCAGGCCAGCAGCTCATGCTGATCTCAAGTTCTTAACATGGACAACTTTTTTTTGCCTATTACTCTGACATCTACAAGGAAGAGTTTTGGAGCTGCAAGCTCTCATGGTCGGGTACTCTTCCTTGTTTTCTACAAGGGCAGGGTTGTGTTGCACACTGATCTGTCTTTTATGCCAAAAGTGGTATCAAGAGTTCACACTTGTCAGTCTTCCTGTGTTCTTTCTGGAACCCAAGAATTGAAGAGAGAGAATTCTTCATACTTTGGATGTGCATCGGCAGCTCAAGTACTGTTTTGGCAGGACAAAGCCCTTTAGGAAGATTGAAAGGCTTTTTTATTTCCTTCTATGGGGCAAAGAAAAGTCAGCCTTTCTCTAAGCAAACCATTCCATGTTGGTTGTACTCTTATTGCTTTATTACATCCACTGTGGCAAGGCAAAGACACATTCCACTAGAGCCTTTTCCTCTTTGGTAGCATTTTGGAAAGGGATATGTTCTAGAGATAGTAACTTTGTCTTTGCTCCATACTTTTATGAAGCACTACAAGCTGGATGTCTTTTCTAGATCCAGTGCAGGCTTTACTAGGACTACTATTTTAGGGGCTCATAGAAACTTTAGCCTTCCTCTTCCCAGGTTGTGTAACCTTTGGAATCTATGCAAATGCCAGCAGGGCAGTGTGTTTAAACATAGTACAGTTGCACCAAGTTCCACTTGCATGTAGCAGTAGATGTTGGAATACACTGCCTTACTGGCAACACCTGTCCATCATCCCCCTTTACTTGGAGTTATATAGTTTTTTTGTTGGTGGTTGCTGCTGTTTCTGTTTAGCAGCTTTTGTTTTGTGTATGTTGTCATTTGTTTGGAACAGTAGGTGTTTGCAAAGATTGCATTTTCCATCTGCTCTTCCTTTTGGGCCCTAGAAAAAAAATGGGGGCTGCTGTCTGTGGCTGTGAAGGACTGTTCTTTCTGGAAGCTGATTGGTCCTTCACACCCAGGGACATGCTGAGGGAGGAGTCTGAAGCTTTGATAGACTGCCAGAGAAAGAGTAGTAGGGCACAACTACCGAAATGCCAGTAAGGCAGTGTGTTCTGTGAACATCTATACACATCACAGAATTTGTTTGAAAAAGGTTTTGCCCTGGGTGACTTGTTCAGTAGGAGATAGAGATTGGATCCACTAAGTCTGCATGTGTCTATTGACTGTAGCTGCAACCAGACTGAATTACTGCTGGCACACGAATAGACACCATGCCAGCTGATGAGTTGCAGCCCAAGGAAGTGTATACTATTACAGTCTCAGCCAGTTCGCACTTGACCGAGGTAGGAAAGTGTAGAGATGATCTGTATTACATGTTTTAATGTACTGGATAATGGCCCTTTTCTGTTGTTCAAATTAGTCTGAAGCTCTTGAAAAGCTGATAATATCCGTGGGTTAAGAACCATTTAGTTGATTAAAAGCTGGTCCGAAACTATGGAGGAATTCACTATTCTTTGAAGCTTGCAAATGGTATGCTACACGTTTTCATGCTGGATTCCGATCTGGCCGTCATGTGGACTAATAAACAAATGCTTCTTACTAGTTGGTGCCATGCGTTTTATTTACGTTGCCCATAATGTACTCCTGTTATGTATAAGGTACATTTTTACAGTATAATAAGGAAGAGAATTGGAGAACAACTTGGATATGTGTATCCCTTGGCCCATTTTAGCAAGTCTGGAATTTATGCACTTTGCTGCTGTTGGGATCATGGGCATTCAGGAAGCAGCTTTATTATTTTTTGTTTTGTGTACCTGGGTTGCAAATTGTGTGATTGCTCCATCTTTGGGAATTCATGCTAGGGACACTCCTATCCCAGAGATTAGCTGGGTATAATTGAGATACACTGAGCTGCTACATTATTTTCCCTGTGATACAGACTGGGCTGGCACACTCTCATTGCCAAGGTGAATGTGTAAAGTATACAGGGCCCATTAGTACAGCAGTGCTGGGAAGGTAAGCTAGGTGAGTTATGTGATTGGAACCACAGGGGAGATGGCTCTGAAAGTGAAAGACTCTGCAAGGTGCCAGCCAATTTGCATATCAAGGGCTGAGCATAATGAGCTGTAGGGATGATGTACATTTATAAATTGCAAATGAGATGGATACATGTAGAACGCTACATTGTCCACAAAGTTTATACAAAAACTGGTGCCTGTGATACCAATTGCTTATCAAATCCTGTATCCTGACAGCTGAGTTTGCCTCTTTAGCTCCATTTCCATAATACGCTTTTCAATATGTGTGAAGTCCTTAAGCATGTGTTTGGCATGGTGAGCATACGCATCCATTTACCTGGGTGGCTCTGAATGCTTGCTGAAGTTGAGAACAAGGACCGAGAACATCTACTTTTCTTGGAGAGGGAAACAGGAGGACTGGAGGAAAGGGAAGCAGAAGAGAGTCAATAATGTGCAGAAGGTACAGTAAGGCTTAACATCCAAATGCACTGCATTGTACAGAACCCTCACCTTAGTAGTTGAACACAAGCAGTGTTGTGCTGTTCCACATTGTAGGGTGGTGGATCTGTGATCCATTCTCTGGCAATTCATTTTGGCTTCTGAACAAATTAGTGTAAACAGAATAGGGTTCATCAAAAATTATGACATTTGGAAGTAAGGGGATCAGTTGAGACTTGATTTTTCTCACCACTGTGATATGTTGAAAACGGGTGCTGTATTCCGTGTTTTGTTTTTTGAAAATGGAAAGGAGCATTGCAACACTGTAGACTCTGCATTTGGAGGTAGAACAGCAGAGTGTGGCTTTAAAGGGTCGTCTGATTTTTGTTTGGTTGTCTGCTGGTTTTGGGGCTATGGATAGCTGGAAGCTGCAGTTTGGAGCTGGAGCCAGGTTGGTTAATCTCTGCTGCACTGCTTACTGTTTGTTTTTTATGTTATGTCTGGGAGTGCTGGAATATGTTACTTTGTGTGTAGCAATTCAGAGGGTGGTCTTCTGAAATGTGTGGCATTCTGAACTCTTCCTGATTTTGCCTCCTTTGTTTGCCCTGTCCCTCATAAAAGTTTTAGTTTCTCTGGTAACTCACTGAGGATCAGTTAATGTCCAATTTTTCTTCAGAAAACGCATCCTGATGCAAAAATGTGTTTTTCTGAGTGAATTATAATATGCAGTAAGTTGCCCCTGATTTTGGGCCATTAGTCACCATAACAGTTGGCTCTTTCCTTAATAGCTTTCAACTTCTTGGATCAAGAATTATCTGCACAAGTTGTTCTGGGGTACTGTCCGAGCGTAATGGAGGGGGGGGGGGGTTGAAATGCATAGGTATACCTCAGAACTGTCTCAGAGTTTTGATGCCCTTTGTGAAAGTTTTGAAATTTTTTTTTTTGCAACATCGCTAAGGATTACAGTCAATGTCAGACATTGTTATAGTTAATGGACTAAAAAGAAATCATTGGCACTACTGTCCCCCTGCTATACTTGGCTTTGTCCTAGATTCTTCACAAAAACCTGGGAACCATGAAGTTGTAATCTGCAGAGATTTTCATGTTCATCATATTGTTCACTGTTGCAGCAGCCTAAGCTATATGGGTTATATCTTGCAAAGGATGTAACAGCCAGTCAGCATCCAAAGACTCTGGGTAACTTCCATATACTGAGCTGCCTAAGTGGCAAGTTTAGACACTAAGCTGTTTACAGCTTTCCTTCCACAGAACTGAGTACTCCTGTGCAGGTGTTCATAGACTGAAGGTCAGCTTGTGCTGTTCCATTGCTGGCCAGATAAGTTCATTTTAGGGGAAAAACTTTCACATCTATTATTTTACACTTTTATTTCACTTTCCTGTTTAGGAAAGTATTTTTATGCTGGGAATTGTTTTTGTTTGTGACTTTATTCTTTTAAAGGGTGTGCACTTTTGTTTCTGTTAGTTTTAACAACTGTTTGACTTTTAAACTAATTATTGTGTGGAAACTGTTTTTGCAGCTGGTAAAACGTATTGATGTGTTTTTTTTTTTTATTGTGTTTTACTTGAAAGTGACTTTTTACCTGCTTGTGTTGCTTAGTTTCTCATGGAAAGAGGCACTATTTTAGGTTTACCGTTGAACAAGCTAATGGTCTTATGGTCAGTCCTCTTATCAGCCAGAAAAACAAATAACCTGCTGTGATAGCAAAGGCCATTTGGTTAGCTATCAGTTTGCCTGAGCCACAGTTGAGTGACTCTGCTGCAGCCAAAGCTGATTCCTCAGACCACTCGTTTTTTTCTCCAGATTCTTCTAATGTAGCACGTATAGCAAATATGGACCAGGGGTTAGCCACATCCTTTGCGGCTGTTGGAGTCCCCTAAGTGTGCATGAGAGAACTACATTTGTCAGTCTTGAGAGAAGGGACAGGGAAGGTGTCTCTGTTTAGCCAGAATATTGTGCCTGTCCCTGGGGAAGAATTATAGGTATCAGAGGATGATCAGATGCAAGCTCATTGATTAAATATGGAAAATGTCAGATGAGCTAAAGTGAAACCCTGGGGGACTCATTTCAAACAGGAGTTGTGTTGGTGCCTACTTTCACATTGAAAGATCTATTAGTGAAGAAATCTATGAACTAAGGTTTCACGTAGTTACTAATGTCTGTTTCGGTTAACTTCTCAAATGGTACGTTATGGTCAATTAGATCAAAGACTTTTGTGAGGTCCGTAAAGACTGCTCCCATTGGGTTGCCTTTGTCCATGTTGGATTTGATGTCATCTGTGAGGGAGTAGGGAGCTGTTATGGTGCTGTGTGCAGACCAGAATCTTATGCTTCCCAGATAGAAGATATTAACAATATCACCATTGAAACTACTCCATCCTTCAAACAACCTGTTTCTCAATTTTCCTGTCAAGAAAGAAACTCAAAACTAAAGCTATATCTCTTCCTGTAACCATTTCACTGAACAGGAGTGGTTAATGAGGGCTGGCTTAGGATCATGTACAGGATATTGACCCTTCTTATAAGGTGGCTTTTGGCAAAAGAAAAGTTGATCCCGGTTTTCCTGAAGAGATTCAAGACTCTTAATCTTTACAGGAGTGTGATGAGGCAAATGCAGGTTTTTCTCATCAGATTTCTGATTTAGACTCTGAGGAAAGCATTGTATCAAATTATTTTGTGTGAGGGATTGTCTTTCCCTGATGCTATTTCCAGGATGTACCAGTATTTTCAGTGAGAGAACACAGATTTTTCAGTCCCTTAGTAAATTTGGGTTGTTACAACTGGAATTTCTAGAACCTTTATCCACCCCCCTCAAGTGTTGTCAGCACTGGAGGATATGTTTATCATGGCCTGTAGTTTCCCTGACAGCCAACCTACTGCACCTGACAGAGCAGATCAATGTACAAAGTTCCTCAGTCTTTCAAGTTTTTATACACGTATTCCAGAATTGACCCAGCAGCTGCAGCTTTAGTTTGTCTGCAGTTCCCTCTTGTAAAGAAAAATCTGTGTTTTTAGTTTCTTTTTCTAATGTCATTGCTCTGTATTTAACTCTGTGGATGCTGCTTCAGGACTGCTGCAGCTGCTACTATGTTGGGGAAGTTTGCCTGGCTGCTTTCTCAAAACCTCCCAAAAGATTTAAAGAATTAACTTTTGAAATTTTCTTTGGATGGAGAGTGTTTTTCCCCTCAGCTACAGAGGTAATCACAAAGTGTGATGGACGTAGTAAGCTGATTCAAGGGATTTATCAAAATTTTCAGCCCTCCTTCTCAGCTCTTTCAGGAGTTTTCTGCTCCCTCATTTCATTTTGCTAAGAAATGAAATGCAGTCTCGGCAAAATGCTGGTAAGTAGCCACTTGAACAATAGCAGAGAGGTTACAAAAAGAAAGCAGGAACTCCCCAAAACAAAGGACCATCAAATAGGGTGGAATGACCATAAAAAGGGACCCTGTACCCCCTCCCACCCTCCACCCTGGTAGTCACGTACCATTACAGAAAATCTGAATCTTGTTTATCTCTCTCTGGCAACAGATTGTCTGAGACAAATTAGTTCTGAGGCTGATTTAATAAAGTTACATGTGGTGGTGAAATGAAATCCCAGCCCCACCCCTTTACAGAGAATTTATCTTTCTCAGGTGGGAAAAATTTTTATTTAGTAATGTTTTTATTGCCAAAGAAAGAAAAAAATGGCTGGAGACCACTTCTGGATCTTTCTTTCCTAAACCAGTTTGTGATGGTGCTAAGTTCAAAATGTTTTCGCTTCACAACCTTTTTTCAAAGTGTCAGGAATATCTCACTTGGATAAGAGATCTCCTGTTCAGGCTGGGATTCCAGGAGAATACTCAAGTCTTTTTTGACTCCACACAGGATTGTGTTCCTGAGGTGTCAGTTAGACACTCTCTACAAACACTGCTTTTCTTCCACAGGAAAAAAATAGGTCTGCATTTAGATCTATTCCAGGGGTTTTACTCCCAGACTTCAGTCCTTGCTAGGGAATACATCTGGATTCTGACTTTTACGGCATCTAGGATTTTCGTGATGCCTCTAACAAGACTCCACATGATAAACATGTAATGGTATCTGAAGTCTCTCTTTTGTCAACACCCATTATCTTTTCACATTACAGAGCAATCACTTGGTGATATTGGATATCCTTGAATACAGGTCCTCCCCTTCTCCCCTCATGTTTTAAAACAGTCAGTCACCACAGGCACCTCAGACTTTGCTTGGGGAGCAGTATCAATGGGCAAGAAAGTGCAGTGTGTCTAGGACAGGCATGATGGATGCAAGCACATAAACCTAAAATAAATGCTTGCCCTTACCAAGTCAGTTAATTGTCTGAAGCCTTGATATCTTAATTTTGAATTTGAGAAGCATTCCATTTGAAGCAGCTCGTCTGGCTAACTTAAGGTTCTTCACAAGAAAAACAGTTTTACCGAGTTTGCTGAACTCTGCAAGAAGAGTATCCAAGTTGCAGTCTCTTACAGTGGGTCAACCTTCTCATTTTTCATTGAGACAGGGTTTTTCTAGGCATAAAGGAAGGTTTATTTCTTAAAAGTATCTGTGCTTAGTTTAAGCCAAATTGCTCATCTCTCTGTGTCCTTCCCTGAATAAAAATGAAGGAGAAAAGGTACTTCATACCATGAATGTCCACAGCGCACATATTGAAAGAACACGGTCTTTTTACAACTTCTGATCAATTGTTCATTTCTTGTGAAGGTAAGAAGCAATAACCTGTGTCAGTGCAGATTATTTCCAAATGGTTGTCCCTGGCTATTCCCTTTTGTTATTCCCAGCACAACAAAACTATTCTTAGCAGGGTCGAGGCTCATTCTTCTGTAGAAGCAACAACTTGGTACTCTAGCTTGTAGTACTTTGTAAAAGTATGTACAGATTCCTTTTCCAGATCTAGGTCTAGCTTTGCAAGGAACCTTTCTCCTCCTCTCCTCCGTTCTAAGCTATGGTACTCTACCCATGTAGCTTAGGATACTGCAGCAGGGATTAATATGATGGACATAACATAGTTGTATAAGTAAATTTGTAACAGTAGATATTTGAACACTACCACAGTAGCCACTCTCTCTCCCTCCACCCCTGTTTTTGGTGAGTTCCGCGTGGACCTGTAGTTTTTCTTTTCCCAGAAATATCGTCTCGGGGCTTGGCCTCCCTCTGTCAGTTGACATGAAAGCTGTTAAGAGCTTGGCACTGAAACCTGTCTATTGGGCAACTCTGCTCAAGCTGCTTAATGGTATGGGCACATGAAAGTGCCCTAAAACTTTGGAAGCTGGCCAGCTGTAATATCCATAGCAGAATATAACCCTTGGGCTACTGCAGCAGTGATCATTCAAGCACTTAACTGTTATGGTAAGTTTACTTACACAACTGCATTTTTTTTATTTTGTTAATTGGGTGCAGCATTTTGTGTGTGTCTCTTACTTCAGGAGTATGCAAACACACGTATCTCTGTTTGGCTCTTATTTTTGCCACCTGTAATTTTCTGGTAAATCCCTGTAGATTAGTTTGTCAATATCAGGCATTAGAGCATCTTGCATTCTGTTAAAAACATGCGTATACGTGCAAAGCACGAGACATTAGTGTCATACTTTTGCTTCCGAAAATGCACGCTAATGCAAATTGTGTTCCATTAACTTTAAGTGAATTAGAATAATGTGTTTCTTTTTTATAGAAGAATTTGGTAACACTAATATACTATATGCATTCTTGACCGATACATACTTTACAACAAAATGCTTTGGGTTGAAAGACAGTTTCAACCATGTTACATTTCATGTTCAGTGTGAAAATAGTGTGTTCCTTGTTTTGGCTGTTTGTCGCATATTATGGGCTGTGTTCCACATCGGCCTCTTAAGAGATTTGAAATGTGTGCAGTAGGGCAATGTGGACAAAGACTGCACATGGAGTAGCACTGTGGACATCTAGCGTAGTGGCCTTGAGTACTTCGAGAGACTTGACAGGAAATGCCCAATTAATGTTGAACATAAATAACATTGCATGCTGCCTCAGCAAACCTCATCATAGCTGTCAGGCAAGGAGGTTTGCAGAAAACTACACCGGTACTGAAAGGCACTTTGTGTTATAGATTAAGCATTCAGCAGCACAGATTGCTTTTTGGCTGTACAGGTGATAGCATGGAGCGGCCAGGAAACAACAGGTCTAGTCTAATCAGCATTTCTACGTCTGTCATGCCAAAGAGAGACAGAAGTGTTATTGTTTTCTGGCCTAAATGAAAATCTTGAACTACTTTCTTATTTATCTGATTAAGGAAGCTTCCTGTATAATAGCATTTTGTAAACGGCAGTAGTTTCTTCTAGTGATCCCATAAATTGCCATTAAATACTTGCAGTCCTGAGGGCGGAATGTTAAATATTGACTGAATATTTTACTCCATACACCTATTAAGCTTCACACTGTAGGACACTGTGTTGTACTTCAGGGGCTCAAGTTATTATAAGAAAAATATGTATCCAGCTTTAGTATACATGTACTGATAGCTAGTTTAGAAATGTAACCTTACTCCTGTGCATTGCTGTGACGGCTACTCTTATGGAATGAGGGTTATTCTGTCTTACTAGTGTAGCTTGCACTAACAGTCTTGGATGGTCTTGTATACAACATCTACTGTCTGCCTTTAAAAATGTTTACTTTCATTTAGTAAGTAGGTCTTGACTGAAACGTGGGCCCTAGCATACATCTCAACTTTCCAGTTTTTTTGCAGAATGTCTAGATTTTTGCCTTATATTTTTATGTTCCTCATAACATTTGTGGTTTTCTGGTAAGTGAATTTATTTTTTTTTGTGACATCTGATTTCAGACTTCATAATCTTAAGAAAATGCTTGGTAACACAAAACCCTGTATTCTTTCAACTTTTTAAGTTTATAAGTGTAATATGTAATATTATGACCCAATTTTGAAGCCTTTGTCCTACCATTATTTTTGGTTTTGTTCACGATTTCTTGTGTTACGGAGTATAGGTTCTAGTGATCCAGTCTTTTCATCTCCTTAATATAAAATAAGTTAATTAATGTCTGTGCTATACAAGATTGATGAAATAAAGGGCTTGTATAGGAAGTAGAGTAAAGAATAGCCTGCAATGCCCATGTACAACATACCCAAGAGTGCTGTGGGAAAACTTAAGTGAAAGTCTTCTCCTGACTGGTTGTACATATACAGACTACAGAATGGCAGGAAGCGAAAGTAGGATGGTAATATCTGTTACACATGGGAGTAAAGGAGGAGGATGAAGAGAAGTGGGGAAAATGAAAACGTTAATATTATTAGACCCTTTTGCAGTTCTGACCCGGGCCAAACTGTCAAAAGATTACATTAGAATTAATCTGAGCAGGATTGCAAAACATATACATGTTCATCATTAAAATGTGACAATACAGTTTGATTCAACATCAAGACAATGTTGCAGCAATGTGTAAATGGTTAGTGTAGATCTGAAAGATGCCTGTATCTACATATCCTTAGCCAAAACAGAGGCAATACTTGAGATTCAAAGCAGGAGATACTTATTACCAATTTGCTTCCATGCCCTTTATTGACCATGCTCAGAGTGTTTACAGAATGGCTGCCTCCATTAACTGCATACTGCAGAACCAAGGGAATTCAGATTTACCCATGCCTGGATGATTGTCTGATTCAGGTTTACCCATGCTAGGAGATGCAGGCTACACTGCAGTTCACACTGGCCTGCTTCCCGACTCTGGAGCTATGAATCTGCCAAATGTCTGGGGGTGGTAGGGTGAAGTATACTAGGAATGATGCTGTCATTCAGAGGAGGATTGGGGTTTAGATATCATCAATTGGCCCTGCTCCTCTTGTAGACCAGCACCTCTGTAGAGCCCCAGGCTCCACTGGGAATTCTACCACAGACGGTGTGTTTTTTGGGAGTCTTTCTGGACAGTACCAGAGGGCATTCTTCTGCTAGAGACAGTGTCATTTCCGACCTTGTATTTCAATTCCATACAATGGCATCAGGTTACAGCCTTGGAGTACCTCAGGACCTTGGAATACAGGACATGCTCAATTCTAATGGTTCCTCCTGCCAAGGTTTCATGTGAGAATTGCAGTGGTACATACAGAACAGATGACAAAATTCCCAAAAGCCATAATAAGAGTGGGGTAGCTTTCCCACCTATGGTCATTACAAGTTAAATATCTGAATTACAAGTGCTTATGTGCAAGCATCTCTCTACCATGATCACTAAGGATAATGCACAAAGCCTACCATCATGTCTACAGTTACAGAGGTCTTGCTAATTCTGGCAATCATCTTCATGGTGTTTGTTCCTACCCCACAGGGAAAAGATCTTGCATACCCTAGATGTGAACTTAAGCAACTGATGTTTTACCTAGAAAAGTTTATACAAGTAAACAAAATTTAAAAGGGGATTTGTTGTCCATAGCCTTTGCAAAGAGAAAGGAGGGAAGGCCTTTTTTTAAACAGACCATCTCCAGATAGGTAGCCCACACATTTCCCTTCCTTACTCCTTCCTCCTTCCATTGCAAAGCTGTCCATTTTTATACCAGAGGTTTGCTAATGTCCAGGTGGTAGGGCTGCCTGGTCTAATGGGGAAAGGGTGAAAAACTGTGGAGGTTGGGTCTACAGTATCATTCGCAAAAATCTGTACTGCTGCAATGGTGAATATAGTCTGATATATGTAATTATGATCAGTTCCTACACAGCTGTATTTTCTCATTGCCACCCACCCTACCTGCTTTTAACCATACTGGACCCCCTGTCCTTAAGCCACCGACTACTAATCTCTGGTATTAGTCTGTGCTCTGCTGTCTTTAAGATCTGTTACATGATGACTGACAGATCCATCTTCCTGTGTTGGTGTGCTTGGTAGTCACAATGCTGTCTCATTAATCTCATATAACTTGACATCCGAATCACTGGTAGACATATATATCATAATCTGACTGCTACCAAGACCTTTCCCCACAGGTTCAGCAGTGCTGGTATGTTACCTTATGTAATTTTTTAAAATGTAAGAGTCATTAAACTGTGTGGCAGGGGTAATAGTGGTGCTGGCCTTTTGTATCATCTCCCACTGAGCAGTATAGTGGGACAGCCTTATCAGGTACCGCTTCCTGGCAATTTAATAGTCTAGATTCACCTTTAATGTTCTAAGACAGGGTTAAAAGGTAACTAGAGACCAAAGAATCCTCTGATGTAACTGTAACAGATGGAACAGACTGTACAGCAGTACAGTGCATGTACTTACTCGCAGCCTGCGTGCATCTCCTACATGATATTGAGTAATGAGGATTTGCTTTGAATGTGTGAAAATAACTGCAGTGGTACTTTGCACTGACCAATGTAACCACACAACTTTTTTCTGGATGGACATGCCTTTCTATAACTAAGCATCATTGTACTATTTACAAATCATGTGAATAAATGGCCATGCCTAGCCACTTTTGGGCAGCCATAATATATTATACACGTGCAGATGCAGAACTAAGGGTATATGCATGGGTCATGCACAAAAATGCCAATTACTGAAATGGACTGCTGAAAATGTTATTCTTATCTTGCTTTTACCATGGTTGCTGAGGACGTGGGAGCAGATAAGACCAATTAAGCAGTGTTCTCACAGCAATGGCAGAGAGTGACTGTGGATGACTATCTCCTGTAGTAGAATGGAAGCCTGAATTGAATTGGGCAATTTTTTGATCTCCACTTGCATACATTGGTCATAAAATGATCACACCACAGGAGCCAGTGCCATGTTACATAAAGTGGTTTGCTGAAATGGTGCATCATATGCTGTCCATTTACCCACATATACTGGCAAATAGGGCAACACAGAGTCTGTGAATCACTGTCCTGCGTGAAGCTCAAATTTTGGTACTGGACTTGTTTCTTCCAATGTCAACATGAATGAGAAACTTGTTTCAGTGTAGTAGATGTGATTCCAGCCAAGTGCAGAGTATGATTAATTATAGAATTCTTGTTTGTGTCTTTTGATACAGCTGCAGTGTAAATAAGAGTTGAGGTATGTAGTTTGGGGATAGATGGAATAAGATTTGGTGTTATTGCATGTATATGAAAAGTGCACATAGTCATAGTAATCTCATGATTTATTATGTAATTATTGTTCATATAAGAACACTGTTCTTGGTGCCTGATGCATCCTGGGCTTCCATCGTAAACGGCTTTAACTTGGTGAGACCTATGAAATGCCAGCAAACAAATAAATAACGGAAAAAGGGTAAAAGCAGCCAGCTCAGTTTGTATTGGGGGGGATAAAGCCCTGGTTGTGACCCAAGTGGCCGGAGTAACTAGCTGTTGAGGCACTTGCTGGCAGGTTGAGGAAAGAAATGAGCAGGTACATGCACATGGACACCTTGTCTATGGTAGAATTCCCAGTGGAGCCTGGGGCTCAAGTAGAGGTGCTTGTCTACAAGAGGAGTAGGGCCAACTGATCATATCAAAACCTGATCCTCCTCCTCTGAATGACAGCTCCATTCTTGGTATACTTCAACCTACCCCTTTCAGATAGGGCTGTTGTTCAGGGAGAGCAAACTGGTCAATATAGTATCAGTAGGGTAAGCTCAACGGCAGAGGACAGAAGTGGAAAAAATGGTGCAGGCAAGTCCCAACTCTTGACTTGTCAACATATTCATCTGTTGCAAACCTTTCTTTACTTTAATGAGTTTCTGCTCATACTCTGCAGAGTCTGGCAGCTGGCTTAGAGGATTAACAAGCTACTAGAAAACAATTTCCTGTGGTCCTGAGGTGCAAAGTTTGATTCCCTTGGCTTCAATTGCCTATTTTTTTTTTTATTCTGAAAGTTACTTAATCAGATACTGCTCCTGGACTGAGTCTGTGCTCTACTCTGGAGAACAAATCTAAATAAATTTAACATGTCTTAGAGGCCACTCTTCCTTTGCTGATTTTTAGAATATATGATTTCTAAATGCATAGCAGTGATGTGTTGAAACTGGTGTGGGGTAATATTTTAGTCCACCAGGCTCTTTGCTCGGTCTGCTTTGACATTTTATGCTTACACTGGGATATTTCTTGGATTTAAAATGACAGCTTTTAGGGAACTAGTGGACACTGGACATTTTGTAAAAGCTCTAGGACTGCCTCCTTCACAAAAAAAATTAGAATGGTTTAGAATTTATCTCACTAATACAACTTTCATGGTTGTTAATGGTAACATTTATACAAATTATGGACTTCTCACTAAAATGTGCCTGAAGTATCAGTACTGAGCTGCATTCTGTTTATTAATGACTTGGCCTGGGAATATCCTAGTATTGATTTTATGTATTATATGCTGAATATAGGTACAAGAAGCTTGCATTAAGATTAAACTCCCGCTATTCAGGATCGAATGAGTTAAAGTACTTAGCTCTACAGAAACATTTTGGCACTATTTGGGACTGGCTATCTGAAAACAAGCTCGCAGCAAACTCAAAAGAAGTCAAGTCTTGGTACACAACATTCAGCTGCAACCTCCCCACTGCTATTAGGATCTGCCAGGTTGCATCTCAGTTGTACTAGTCAGCAGAGGTATTTCGGTGTCTCCATAGAACAGACTGTCGTTTGTTTGACATACTCACACAGGCCATCAAGGTCCTGAATAAATTGAATGTGGCATACAAAATATCCCATATACTTACTGTTAATGCTGGTTGAGTTATAGCAGTACATGCATTGCTGCCACAGCATGAATATGTTCTGCCCTTAATTGCTCTTCTCTTGCCTTATAACACTGACCTCTATACTTTTCAACTATCCAGATTTTTGCCTCATGTTTTTGGTCTGCTCCTCATAAAAATATCTGATTTTCTGGTAAATCTTTGATTGAAGTTAATAAATAATGATAGACATTTAAGTTTGACTTTATTTCCTTCAGAAAATATATGTTCATATAAAATCTGCAGTTATGACTTCCTATGAACAGTATTTAAACTCTGTCCCTATTTGTGTGCTTTTGTTACCCACACCATTATTTTTGGCTTTTAGATTTCTTGCCCTAAGAGGTTGAGAGGTATGCTGACAAAAATAAAATCCTAGTATTTATTCATCTGTCTAAGTAGAGTGAATATTACTGTCTTAAGACAAATTAAACTAGTGGGTTGCTCAGTGCTGCTAGGTCTACCCTCCAACTCAACACACATACTTGGTGTTAAATGAAAATTAACCCCCCCCCCAACACACACACACACACACACACACACACACACACACACACACACACACACACTGAAGAACCTAAGCCTTGTCACATTCACTCTCCGGGTCCAAAATGAACTACAGCTAAGGAGACCAACTTTCAAGTTGGCTGCTGATTAAATGCTTTCACTAAAGTAGCATCAGCCTCTTGGAGCAACCTGCCCACGCATAATGGCAAAACAATTTTCACCCCCTTTGCAAAACAAGGTAAAAGCACTTCTGACTAAAGGATATAAATACATCTGCTTTAAGGATGTGGGTCAACCATGAAATTCTCAATTTTATATCAACTGTATATATTTGTTGCATTTAATTTTCTGCTACAAAGTTTTCCGTATATATAGCCTTCATTGAATCCCATCATAATCCCTTATGGCTGGGATTTGTAAAGGGCCACTGGGAGTGGTAAGCCCTAACATGAGCAGCCAACTACTCATGGATGCCCTTTCTAATTCAAAAACAGACCCACCGAGATGATGTTATACGGCTGGTAAACTTACCATGGTGAGCCAACTCCATCGGTTACTACATGTAAATGAGGCATTCTGGGGAGTAGCTAATGCTAATTAGCCATGTGTTCTCTGACAGAAATGCTTACAAGAAGAAATGTACACAGCAGAGTGATTTTAAACCAGACCGGTTGGCTATAATGCTACATTCTCCCGTTATTCCCAGTAGGAGAAGCTGCACTGCAGGTAAGTGTTGGTAAGTTCAGCTGAGTAGTATTGGTAGGAAGTGTGTGAGTGGCAGTCTTTACAAGTGTCTGCAGGGTGTCTGACAGTGCATGTTTGTCTGCAGGGGCTGCACTAGGGGGGTTACTTAGGGGATTGGTAGTGTAGGTGTGTAGGGAAGTGGATGGCTGAGCATTTCTGTGAGTGCAGTTGAGTGAAAAGGATTGTGTGTGTGTGTGTGTGTGTGTGGGGGGGTGCCTTTGCTAATGCAATGTGTGGGCCACCAGTAGTAACTGCTGCTGAAAATTGCTGTTTACCATTGGCAGTAATTACACCCATTTCAGGGGCATGCAAATTAGCCAATTAATGAAGTCTTTTTTTTTATTGTGGCTAAATTTGTCTCTGAATTGTATTTTATACAATCACATAAATTGCACTATGCAGTGATAAGGGATCATTTCTGAATCCCAAGGCATGTTTTCTACTGCTTCAGATAAGATATAATTTAATTCTATAATGCTTCTATGCAAAGTACTGTTTTCAGTGCAGGTTGTTTGACTGTATCCTAATGTCTGTCTGATATCTGTAATGTCCTTGCTACTGGCTTGGGTCGCAGCTCCAAACCGTCCTTTAACCAGTCCAACTACCTCTTTAACAAATGTAATGTGAGTAAATATAAGCACCGAATGTTGTAATATGATGCGAAAGTTTTGTAATCTGTAGAGAGACAAAAGCAGAAGAAATGACAAGAGGTCTTCTTAAGGAAAGGGTTCCTAAAAGGGCATACTGGCAATTCAGTTTAATTACAGAAAAGAAGAAACATAGCTGTGCACACACAATAGAAAACCATCCTGAGAAAAGTATTGATCAGTCTGAATTATTTAATTTAAATTTACATAGTGTTTCCCATAGTATTTAGCATTATGGGACGTATGTACCAATGCTGATCATTGTAACCTGCATAATGAACTGTTCTGTGTGCTGTGTCCCTCGTATAAAAAAAATTCAGCTCTCTAGTGAACAAAATTAAAAAGTAAATTGATGTGTAGGTAGTTTTGACTTCTGGCCACCTCTGTAATAGCTTGTACAAGTGTATATGTTCTTTGTGTTTCACTGTTTCAGTCATTACATTTGGGTTATCTGCTTGCAGGTAGCCCTCAGTCGGCCTAATTAACAAAGTCTTGGGTTCTGTGTCGGTTGCTGTCCCTTCTTCCATGATGTCAGGGGTATAAAACATGCAGCAGACATCATTACACCAGTCTTTCTTGTCGTGCGGTGCCTGAAGCAGAAGCAGTTCACAAGTGCCAGTCGACCGACTCCTGAAATTTTCATTTTCCAGTTTCAGAACCGAAGTCTTCAACTAAAGCGAAGTACCCCGTTGGGGAAACTTTTTCTTGCTCCTTACTGAGGTCAGTAAAAGTTAATAATTGCATTACTTGTGGAAAGCAAATACCTCAATAAAGATTTTCATCTGTACTGTATTACTTGCCTAGGCCCTGACCACGACGTACCTTGCTGTCGGTTTTGTGCTTTATTTAATCAGCACACTATCCGTCGTCTGTATATTTTCACCTCTAAATATTTCTGTTGTCGGTTTAATTATCCAGAAATGTCGGTTAGCCATCCGACTACCGGGATTCCAAAAAAACGCAAAGATAAAGACAGAGAGAGGCCGCCAAGGTCCAAAACTGCAGACGGCGCTTCTCCTAAGCCAGTCGCAAGTTCGCCGGTATTCAGTGAGGCGCTTTTGCAGCCCCTGATACCCGCTACTTCTGATTCACAGGCCTCTACTGAGACCCATTCAGAGTCCGGTATGCCACGAGATGCTTCAGCTATGGAACCCGCGGATGTCTCTACCTTGGATGGGTCCAGAGCCGCTGTGCAGGCACCGGCTTCTGAGGGTGCATTCAGGCCTACAGACATGCATATTAAACTGATGCCTCCTTCTTTACTTAGGCCTAAATCTCGATCCATGCCTAAAAAACTGACGCCCAGGCCACATGCTCAGGCCTCTATGCCTTAAAAACAAATGATAAGAATGGCTGAAGATCCAGTAACTCTAATCAGGGGTAGCCAACCCACCTTTCTAAGAGGCCTAGGACTGAAATTGATTATGAATCTTCTGATCAGGATTCTGTTTTGTCTGATCTGGATTTGCCCTTATCTACTTATGAAGATTCCGATGCAGAGGACTCCATTCCCTCTGCTTCCCCTCCTAAGGATTTTTCTTTCGGGGAAATCTTACATACTCTAAGGGAGCATTTCCACTGGGAAAGCCAGGAGTTTTCTGATTCAAAAAAGAGGCTTAGGGATTTCCTTCTCCTACCTTAGCATAGGCCTTTAGCTATTCCTCTTGTACTAGACATTTGTTGATGCTTTCTCAGAATCTAGTTTGGCCCCTGATTCCCTGCCTCCTGCTCCCAGAAAACCTGACTGATACTACAGGGTCCTTAGTCCCACAAGTTCCTTTTTAAAAATCCTATTGCAGATCCAGAGACTATTTCACAGGGGCCCAAGGGCATTAAGGCTTCTACTGCTAAAAATCCCACACCTTCTGATAGAGACTCTAGGACGCCGGATAGATGGGGTAAGAAGGTTTACACCTCTGCAACCTTGGTCATTAGGGTTTTAAACTGCCAGTTTCATATGTTAAAGTATCAGCAAAATGTTATTGGGCTGCTTAAACAGAAAATGATGTTGATTCCTGACTGTGTGGAAAATAAAGATTTACAGGATTTAATGCATTCTGCTGAACAAGTTAGAGAACATACTAGGAAATGGGGTTTTGATTCATTAGAGGCCTCTTGCAGGGCTGCTGTTACTGTGTCTGTGCTCAAAAGGCATGCTTGGCTCAAGGAGCAATCTTTGCCTGATCATGTTAAAGCTAAATTGTTGGATGCTGCTTTAAATCAGGACTGCCTGTTTGGCAACAAGGCTGAGGAAGTTCTTAAAAAGATGAAAAATAAAGCTAAATCTATGCAAACTTTTTTTACAATTTCAGCCTCCTAGATTTAGTAGGCACTGGCCCTCTTAGAATTGGTCCTTTCCAGCCCCTTCCAGGTCTTCTCAAGCCAAACCCAGACACAGCAAAAACCCCAGGGGACACGCACAACTAAGCAGTCGGGGGCCTCCACTTCCAAATCTGGGAATAATAAGACTCCCCCCTTTGGTAAACTGTCTCATTGACTTCCTTTTAAAATTTCCAAGCACTTATCAACTGACTGACCTTTGGGGGGAAAGATTGCTCTTCATTGCAAAGAATTGGGAACTCATTACCCAAGACAAATGGGTTTTAAATATAGTGTCCCTGGGATACAGATTTCACTTCCACATGTTGCCAACATCAAGCGGGTTGCCAGATCTACCCCCAAATCAGTGGGCAGAGGCCGAAAAACAAGTACTTTCTCTCTTAAGCATGGGGGCTATTCAGTTGGTACCAGAAGAGGAAAAGGGACAAGGTTTCTATTCGAGACTTTTCCTGGTACCCAGAAAAGGTAATTCATGGCATCCTATCCTGGACCTGTCTACTCTAAACACATTTTTGGAGATTCCAAAATTCAAGATGCTGACTCTTCACCAATTACTACCTATGCTAGGCAAAGTTGCCTGGTTGGCAACACTAGATTTAAAAGAAGCATACCTGCACATTCCAATCAAGAAATCTTGCAGAACATACCTACGCTTCAAAGCAGGCTGCACGCACTATCAGTTCTCTGCACTGCCTTTTGGCTTATCTACTGTACCCAGGGTATTCACAAAGTGCCTAGCTCCAGTTATTGCATTTTGCAGGCAAAGAAATATTCAAATATTCAAATATACCCATACCTGGACAATTGTCTAATTCAGGCAGAAAGCCAGGACATACTTTTGAATCTTCTGGCCTTTGTACAAAGGGTTCTAACTTGTCTGGGGTACACCATAAACGAAAAGAAATCACACCTGGTACCCTGTCAACAAATTATATTCCTGGGAGCAAGCTTGACTACAACTCCCCAGATGGCTTTCCTCACGCCAGAGAAACAAATTCATTTGACAAACTTCTTCAAACAAGTGGCCACAAAAACCCTGCTATCTGCAAGACAAATACTGCAAGCCTTTGGGTTCATGGCCTTCTGCATTCTTCTAATTCTGTATGCAAGACTGCATATGAGGAAACGACAGTAGTGTCTAAAAAGCCTATGGTGTCAACATTCTCAAGACCTGGAAACAATGATTCCTATCGTACCTTGCCTATGCCTAGAGTTCCTTTGGTGGGCAGAGGCCTGCCACCAAAACAAGAGACTACCTTTCACACCACCCCCTGCCGCCCAAACCCCAACAACAGATGCATCAGACTATGCATGGGGGCTCACCTGGCAGGGAAGTGCATTCAGGACAAATGGAACCCAAGTCAAATGCACCTGCATATCAATCAAAAAGAAATGCTAGCTGTACAGAATGCTCTGACAGCCTTTAAGGACCACATTCTTCCAGGATAACTAATGATAAAGACTAACAACACCACTGTTATGTGGTACATAAACAAGCAGGGGGGTACAAATTCTTACCCCCTGTGCAGACTAGCCATGGCATTGTGGAACACAGCCTTGAGCTACCAAGTGCACCTACAAGCTCAATTTCTGCCAGGAAAATGAAATACACTGGCAGATGGACTAAGCAGAAACCTCATGGACCCACATGAGTGGAAAATGGAACCAAGGATTTTCAACATGTTGACAAGCAAATGGGGGAGCTCAGATATAGACCTGTTTGCCTCTCCCCAGAACTACCAATTGGACATATTTTGCACAAGGACTCCCCACACAAACAAGCCTGGAAAGTGGATGCTCTGTACTTCAGCTGGAAAAACCTATCAGTCTATGCCTCTGCTCTCCAAAGTACTACGAAAAATCAAACAGGACACAACAAGGATGATTTTGATTGCTGCAGACTGGCCTCGCCAGCACTGGTACCCCCTCCTGTGCAGTGTGTCATGGTTATCTCCATGGCACCTGCCTCAGACTCCTTCCCTGCTGTCTCTGCAGGAGAACCAGATTCTGCACCCTCAGCTTCTAACACTGAACCTTGCAGCCTGGCTAATTACTTAATCTCTCCTTTACCATCCCTCAGCAAACCTGTGATGGATATCATTTTAGAGGCAAGGAGGCCTAGTACTAGAAAATCTTATGCTGAAAAATGGAAAAGATTCTGTGCCTGGAACCAATCTCAAGGGATGAGCACAGCAGCACCCAATTTACCTCAGATTTTACAATACTTAATTGAGATTCTTCACAAGGGCCTGTCTTTTTCCTCCATTAAAATCCACGCCTCAGCCATTTCAGCTCATTATAACACAGAACCTCCCCTCTTCTCTCATCCACTGCTCAAGCAGTTCCTCAGAGGGGCCAAAAATTTGAGACCACCCAGGAGAGCTCCAACCCCAGCCTGGGACCTTTTCTTTGTCTTGGAGAAACTCCCCATACCTCCTTTCGGGCCAGCTGCTACTGCAGACTTAATTTCTTTCTTGGAAAACAGCTTTCCTTTTAGCAAACACTTCAGCTAGAAGGATATCTGAATTACAGGCCCTTATGGCAGTGAAGTCTTTCATCATCTTTCATGCGGACAGGGTGTCCCTCAGAACCAGTCCAGCCTTCATGCCCAAGGTGGTATCCAGTGTGGCTCTTAATCAGTCCATTCATTTGCCAACCTTCTTTCCCAATCCGCAGAATAAAGGGGAACGAATACTGCATTCCGTAGATGTGCACAGACAACTTTTCTACTTGGACAGGACTAAACCTCAAAGGAAATCTGAACAACTGTTGGTGGCATTTGCTGCAGGGGCAGAGGGGAAGGCTATTTAAAAGCAAACCATTTCTAAATGGATAAGCCATTGTATTCATTTCTGCTATAAGCATCATGGAAAACCTATCCCTCAGGGGATCAGACCTCACTCCACCAGGGCTGCATCTACCTCTACAGCCTTTCTCAGAGGCGTACCTATCAGAGACATCTAGAAGCTGCTACCTGCAGTTCTGTACATACTTTCACCAAACATTATCATTTGTCAATTTTCTCTAAATCCAGAGCTGGCTTTGCCACTGCAGTCTTGCAGGGCCTTATAGCTGGCCCTAATGCAATCTAAATTCCTCCTCCCAACCATAGCTTTGGGAATCTACCCAAATGTAATGGCTGCAACAGTGAAACATGAAGAACATAGTACAGTTGTGTACACTTACCATAAATGTAGATGTTCGAGTGTATTCACTGTTGCAGTCCTGGTTACCCTCCCTCCAGCCCCCTAACTTCTTTTGGCTATACCTCTACTTTCCTTTACTGTGCTTAAAAGCCTTTTTGGTGTATTTGCTTTTTTGTTGGAGGTATATATTTGTGCTTTTATATTTAATTGCTTCCCATTAGGGGGCACCTGACATCTGGGGCAAGAAAAACTGATGTAATGGCGTCGGCTGCATGTTTTATACCCAGGACGACCTGACGTCATGGAAGAAGGGACAGCAACAGACACAGGACCCAAGACTTTGCAGGTAGTCCTCAGTTGGCCTGATTAACAAGCAGATAACCCAAATGTAATGACTGCAATAGTGAATACACTACACTCGAACATCTGCATTTATGGCAAGTGTATACAACTGTACTCTTTGTTCTTAAAGTGCCACCACAGTCTTGTCTCCCAAGGCAAAACAATTATAGTTTATATTTTTTAAACACATTGTGCTGGACATTTTACTTGGGTTTTCCCCACTGTTCTGTTTTCTTCTTACTTCTCCAGCGTTCTGGATGTTGACACATACTTCTGAAAGACTACATGCTATACATACTGTGAAAAGCAGTAAAGATCCACAGTCTTATGTTGTGTCCAGGAAGACTTGAAAACTGTGCTCATGTGTATTTAGTATAGTATGTTTAACATTTGCTTTACTTTGGCAAAGCATGTACAGTTCAACATTTTGAGGGGTGATCCAAGAGTAATGTCTGGTTAAGTGGACTTAAGGTTACATACCAGGCAAATGAGGAAATCAGACCCAGGGACTACAGCTACTACAGCCGACAGCCTTAACCCACTGAGCCAACAAACAGATTTAATTTCCTTTATCAAGTCTTAAACCTCTTGAGAAGCGGATAATATTTGTGTGTGTGTGTATAATATACACACAGTATAATGTGTGTGTATTTCTGTGTAAAATTGGAAGTGTGTGCTGAAGAAAAATCTGTGGGTTGGCAATTAGTAACCAAGCTGTTGATGGAAAGAAGAAAATATTGATAAGCATATGTAGCTGGTATATGGAAGGATGATTACTTGAAGTGAGACGTTTTCACTCGGCTTGGGTTAATAAATCACTTTAACTGTAGCTTGGTGCACCCTAAAAGAATAGACAGCCTCTTTTATAATGGATCCATTGTGTTGTATGTTCTACTTGCTGCTCAGTACAGCCACTGTTTCTCTCAAAAATGCATTTAAAATGCTCTGCCAGATGCATGATGACATTTGTGAGTGGTGCAGTTGGCATTTGTATACTTCTGTACAAATGTATTGAAAACCTATAATAATGTGCTTTGTCAATATTTTATTGCTGATGCTTTAAGATCTAGCACCAGTTATTAAAATGCAAATTTTGTTCATTTATCAAAGAAAAAAAAAAGTCATGGCATACCCTGTCACCACCACAAAATGACAAGGATTCTCCAGGTGATCACTCGCACATTTTCCCTCATCAGTGAAAACGGCCAGTGAAACATAGCTTTTATGTGTTCAGAGCTATGTGTATTTCCTGATTTAGAAGTAAATAAGACAAAAAAATTGTACCTGAATTGCTGTAGGTACGTACATCTGTTGCTGCTTATTTAGAAAAATTCTGATATGTAGCCTTGTACCCTTGCTTTCAAAATTATCTGCATATTTTGACAGCATCTGAAGAAAGATGTACGAGCCTTCAGCAGACTGTGTATGCGTGCATTCAGTTCCATTATTACCCTGTGTGACGCATTGTGTAAGGTAATACAAAGGAAATGGAGCAGAATAGTTGAGCTAGGTCCGTTATGCAGCACCGCAACATAATTCAAGTAGTAACCCACACATTTTTGAGAACTTCTGTTACCTTTGTCTTTATGGGGAAAATGTTCCATATGTTTTACATGAACAGGCTTTCACTGATGTTTTGGTTTTGTTTTATTTTAGGTTTTGCACCACATTCACAATGAGATCTCTCATACTTTTTGCCGTGGTTATTGTAGCAGTGTCGCCCGTCTACCCTCAGTCTAACCTATCTTCTGTTGCGGAAGTCTTCTCGGATATCGGAGTTCAAGTCTTTGGCTTAGTGACAAAGTCAAAACCTCAGGAAAATGTTGTTCTGTCACCCTATGGGATTTCTTCAATTCTTGGAATGTTGATGTTGGGGGCTGACGGTCTTACAAAGA
Organism: Protopterus annectens; assembly: GCF_019279795.1. Lineage (NCBI taxonomy): Eukaryota > Metazoa > Chordata > Ceratodontiformes > Protopteridae > Protopterus > Protopterus annectens. The sequence goes on along the minus strand of NC_056734.1, from coordinate 439,527,201 downwards.
AGCAGTTAGCCACAGCAATGAGGTATAACATAAATGGTAAGTCTGAGTTTTTTTGAATTTGTAGAGCTAGATGCATTGTGTCTTGCTGTCGTCTGCCTTTTAAGGCCTTTGATGCCTACATATTTAAAAATCTGTTCATTTACAATAAATCTATGTTACACACCATTAGTTGCCTTTTTCTGATTTATTCTTAAATAATAAGATAATCAAAATGTTAGTGGTCACTGAAAATGTGTGATAGTTATGATTTTAAAATTTCTGCCCATTGCCCATGGAGAGGTAATTTATTTGACAGTAGTTTTGCTATAATGGCTTGTAATGAATGGCATTATTGCCTTTGTGGAACCTTGCATGTTGATTTTCAGCATTTTTGTTCATTGCAGAAGTGGAGAGTAATCTTCCATTTGGCGTGTTGAATTCTTGGGCATTTAAAAAGATTTCTATAACTGAATTCTCCGTGTCAGTGAGAGACCCCTTAGATGTTCAAATCATTGAATCATCTCTAAAATAAATTAATTGTTCAGGAGGATATTATCCCCAACAAATGTCACTCTTCCAGTCAGACTTCAATATCAGTTTGACATTTTATTTTATTTAACATTTGTTTACCGGGAAAGTCCGACTTGGAACAAAGCCAATTTTCAGCGGAGGCCCAGGGAGAAATGCTCCAGATGCATGTCTTTGAAACATGGGAGGAAACTGGAGCACCCAGAGGAAACCCACACGAATGCAGGGAGGATATGCAGACTCTGCACATAAGGCACTCCAGCAGAGAATCTAACTGGAGAACCTCTTGTTGTGAGGCAACAATGCTACCACTGCACCGTCCATACATACTTAGAGCAGTGCTGGTTATGCCGCAGCCCACCAAGGATGTCCTCCGAAAACTCTGCTGAGAAGAGAGAGCACTCCACATGGTCTTGTTACAGTAAGCTGCCAACAAGTAGACTAGAACTCTGGGATCTTGGGCGTATTTCAGGACCGGATGAGTGGGGTAGGGAATCCTACCACCAAATGTGTTGTACTATCATACTATCCATTTAACATCTAAACAAGAACTCCAGATACTTGTAAATAGTATGATAGAACTAAAGATATGTTACCCCTCCTCCTAATAACACTAGCAAAGCCAAGCTGTTTTCAAATTTAACAAACATGACACTTGAGGTAACTTGCATGTCGCTGCTTAAGTATTACTTGCTGGGTTGGTTTCTATCAGAATTTTTCTCCCAAGGATTAGAAGGGAGAGGTGCATGGGTGTGTGGAGTTCTTGCTGTAACGTTGATTCTGTAGTTTGTTGAGCACCCTTACATAACTGTTGCATCCATCATGGGAATTATCGCTGCAGTCTGTCTAAATGATTTTTATTTTGGTTTTGTAGACACTTGTTCTAAAAATGCAACACAAGATCCTCTGTTTATAGTTGAGTAGCCAATGTCCGAGCAGAACTTCCAGTCAAGCAGCTAAAAGTCCATAATCGGAAATGACAGCGAGAAACTAAATTGTTGTTGTTTTACTCATGGTATAGGCTTGGCATGTAAAATGAAAGGTTCTAACAATATTAAAATATTTATTTCAAGAATTATATGTTTATACCACAAAATCTAAGTACACTGTTTCATTTAACAAAGAAAATGTATCCTTCCTAGAACTTTAAATGAAATTTTCCTCTGTACATTTCTATTTCCCCAGAAAGGCCGTTGGAAGAAATGATAAAATCAATCTGTTCCTTATTGTCAGCTTTGCCTAATTGAATGCCTAAAATACATGATTGCCAGGGCCATTTGTCTTTTTCTTGCCAAAAACAGTTTCTCAGTCATTCTTAAGTCATTCCCATGTAGCATATACTGTGATTCCCAAAACATGAACATAATCTGCTGTTTCCATCTTACATCTCCAATATTTCAAATTCACCATTCTCTTATCTGTGAATAACCTATGTGATGTAAGGGACCACTGATAGAGCAGATGCAGTTATTGATCCCAGATGATACACCACTGCCTCAGCCTTCTGCATCTTTCCTACATATCCTGCCATTGCAAGTCACCCAATATGTTGTCTTCCCTCATTCCTCATCTTATTTGAAGTTCTGCAACTGCTGCACGTTTTATTATTCCAAGATCGGTATAAATTAATCCTTCTGTGTATTTTTTTACAGGTACTAGTTATTCCAGGAGCAATATTTAATTCTCTTGTCCAGTTCCTTGGCTATAAATCCATTGGAATAAAATTTGTTCTTTGATAATTAAACTGCTTTTCTGATGGGTTATGCATATACCTTTAAGGAGGCATGAATTTGTTAAATGCCTAATCCATTATAACTGAAACAGACTGGAGAAACTGATGGTAGTTTTGAATACCGTGGTTCTTTCAAATCATTATATCCACCTTATAGGAGTAGGGGTCCAAATGGGGAAATGATAAATCAGCAAGCAAAGGAGAGTAGTAATCCTGAAATTGAATTCATTCTCAAGTCTTGGTGAATACCTTCACGAGGTGGACCCTGTTTTTCGCAAAATCTCACCAAGACAGCACTGATACATAGACTGTATTTTATATAGCATATATCATGGGCAGAAGTAGGTCAAAAATAAAAAAAAAAGCTGGGTACACAAGACCCAGGATAAAATGCCCAATCCTGGTAGGCGCACTGGTGCCAGGATTGGCAAAAATGACAGTGTAGAATCCTCAAACTACGGGAACATTCCTATAATGGGGCTAGGTCAGGCCCAGGGGGAGGATGGCCCCTTGTTATAGAAGTAGCAGTCCACAAAAAAAAAAAAATCACAAAAACTGAAAGGCCAAAGAAGAGAGATAACGAAGAAGCTAGTGGACCTTTGAGGATAAGAAAGAAGTTATGCATTGCGACTATTATGCAAGAAGCCCAGAATTTCCAATCACAAGAAGATTGTGAGAAATTAGAGGAAAGAAAAATACTTCCTTAAGAAAAACTGTCAAGAAGCCTCTAAAAAAATGTGTGTTCATTAATACAACAGATTTGTGAAAAACATTATCTAGTGAAAAACATTATATAGACCAAGAAACTTTGATCTGTTTGGAAAAAGAAGCATCTGAGGAAGTGCGAAAATATAAACAACAAAACCTAGAGTTTTTTGAAAAGTATAAAAAAAGAAATATGGAAATGGGAAAGAGAGATTTGATATGGTACAATATTTATGCAAAGTTGAAAGCCAAATTAATCAATACAAAAAATGCACCCCCAAAAATATTTGAAGAGAAATACAGGCAAAGGCATCAAGATATGGAAAATTTCACAATAAACAAATATCACAAAGAGGAAATGTAGAAAAGAAGATTAGTAAAGTAAAAGTTAAAAAAAATTAAAATAGAGGCTGAAGTTATGGAATGCCTGAGAAGTGAAGGATTTGGCTAGAAGGTCTAACACAGGTTACATCACAGCATGATGGAATGAGTCCCCAAAGTAAGAAGAAACAGGAGGATCAGGAGACATCTGAAGAAGAAATATGGATGTGAGAGAGATTTATTATGGTATAATATTTATGCAAAGGAGAAAGCAAAGTTAATCAATACAAAAAGAGTAGCACCAAAGATATTTGAAGAGAAATACAGGTGAAGGAATCTGAACATGGAAAACTTTGCAATGCAAAAAAATAAGAACACAAAGAGGAAAAGTAGAAAAGATTACTAATGGAGAAGTTAGTAGAAACTGAGGTGATGGAGTACCTGAGAAGTGAAGGATTTAGTGTAGAAAATCTAATTCAGAAAGCACCACAGCAGGATAGAGCAATAGACATCCAAATTGAGGATTAACCAGTGGAACAGGAAGCAACTGGGCAGTTGCCATATGAAGATATTTTGAAGCCTTCCACAGGAAACCACTATAAACGTTCACTTGAAGCTGCACAGCAAGGAAAGGAACCGGAAACTGTGGTAACTCTTATCCAGTCAGTGTTGAGTGATAAGCCAGTGAGTTCCCATATGACAGAGCAATGCGGGTCTATGTTAAATCATCGAATGCTTAAAAAAGCGAATGATTTATCGAACTCATGTAAACAAAAGCTTACAATCTCGAATGCTTAGAACAGCAATTTTTTTTCCAAGGGAAAAGAATCGCTGTTCCACAAAACAAAATGTAAAACATTACATAAAGTGGGGGGCTGTGCCCCCCACCCCCTACTTAAATATACCAACTTCGAGATCGCGCTACAGTAACGAAAAAGGCAAAGTAATTGAAGCAGTCAAGCGATTTCTTTCCCAGGGAAAGAATTCGCTTATATCCCGTTTCACTATTTTGCCTTTTCGTGCTTTCAAGTTTGATCAAGACGCATTCAAAAGAATGCGTCCTCAATCATTTAATAGGAACCCGAGCAATGGATGACACCGGATGAAATTGAAGAGAATGTGCCACAGGAAGATGCTATGGAACTCTGTTTTTTCTCCATTTCTGCAGGCATTCTACAATGTGCTCTCAGTTTAAAAGAAAATGAGCTAAGAGAAGAGTTGCTTGATTTTAGCAGAGATAGACACATTAAGATCAATGAAAAAAATAGACTGCAGAAGGTCAATAAAACCCAAAAAGTCAGAGGTTTGATGAAACAAATGAATACAGTAATTTGGACTGTCCTAGAGATCCATGTGATTATAACAGCTGCACAGTAATATTTCCTGTTTACTTCTAAGTTAATAACAGATAAAAAGTCTACCGCAAGGACCCAGGGTAGTAAGGGAAAGGAAGGGGAGAAATCAAATACCATCATGGAAATATCGACTCGAGAAATCTGTAAAGCAGTTTAAGACCAGAGAAAAGGGAACAGGTCGACAAAAATACTCAGAAATATAGATGTGGTAAAAGCAGTTCGTAGTATTATAACTATCAGTATCTGTCTTGCACTATTGCAAATAATAAATTTTAAAAATCTCAGCACAGACAGAAAAAGCAGAGAAACTTAGATACACAGATAAATATAAAGGAAAAGTATAAAACAAGCAATTTATTGATGACCCTAAAAAGTTCTATGGAGAATTGGTAAACAATAGAAGAGGAATTGAAAGACCACCCCAAAAAAGAAGAAATAGATATATTTTGAGAAATATCTATGAAGTTCCTGTGGAACATAACAAAAATGATAAATGAATAGAAAAAGAATAAGAAGCTCAAAGGTGTAGGATATGAAATGGGATGAAGTAACGGCCAAAGAGATTGAGATAAAGTTAAGAAAAGCCTCCAACTGGAAAACCCCAGGCCCAGATGCAATGCCTAACTTCAGGCTAACAATATTTAACATCTTTGCACAAAGATTTTGCCATGAGTGAGAACTATTTAATGCGCACCCCAAATGGACACCAACCTGGTTAACAATAGGAAAAACAGTGCTCCTTACTTAAGAGTGAACCTGCAAGTTATCCTAAAGTTATAGACCACAAACATCTGATGACTTATAAACTATACATCAGAATTAATGCTGACAGTTTATAGTCATTCAGTTTATAGTCATTTCGAAGAAAATTCAATCAGAGCAATAGAACAAAAGGGCAATAAAAGAAAGTCATATGGAACAAAGGATCATCTATTGCTAGTCATGACTGATTCTTCCCCTTTTTACAGTTCTCCAAGTATGGCATGAATTGACTACAAAAAAGCATTTGATAGTATCCCACATTCATTGGTAAAAGAGTGCCTAAAAATGTTAGATACACCCTACACTGATCATTTACATTACAGTGACCATGAAACAGTGGCAGACCACTTTGCAATTAAGCCATGATGAAGGACAAGTTATTATTCCAGGGATAATAATTCAAAGGGGGATATTCCAGGATTACTCTTTGTCACCGCTGCTATTCTGCCTTGCCCTTAACCCTTTAAGCTGTCTACTTAACAGATTAGGCCATGGCTATAATTTGGCTCCTAGAAACAACAAAGTGTAAAGACCTCTCATCATCTGTTTGTGGATGATTTAAAGCTGTATAGCTCATCAGGTGAGGAATTGAAAGCACAACTGCAAGTAGTCAGAACTTTTTCAGATGATATAAGAATGCCATTTGGTCTTGATAAATGTGCAAAAGCAACCTTTAAAGCAGGAAAACTGCAGCACCAAGTAAACATCAGTTTGGGACAAGAATGTGATATAAAAGAACTTGAGCAAAAGGGAGTCTATAAATATTTAGGAATTTGCGAAGGATCAACAATAAAACATGCTCAAATGCAAATAAAACCTAGTAAGGAATATTTTAGAAGACTTGAATTAATCTAGAAAACAGCGTTGACATCTAGGAACAAAATTCAAGCTATAAACCAATTTGCTCTTCCCATGCTGACCTGCAGTTTTGGAGTGATTGACTGGCCACCAAATGTATTGGATAGATTAGAGGGGAAAACAAGAAGGACGCTTCATGCTCATGAATTATAAAAATCAGTGCATACCAAGATTATATATTCTGAGTTCCGAAGGAGGGGTGGGCTTCTTTGAAATTGATTACATGTATAGATCTGCAGTCGTGGGACTGCACCCATCTGCCGACCTCACAAGACAAAAACATATTGAAAGTTTTGAAACCTGAGGAGAATAAATCTAAGATGACTTCCCTGCTTAGTCTAGCAGAAGCATATTGGCATCAAGCAGGAATGGAAATCAAACCAGAAGTAGATAAAAAAAAAATCGGGCAGTAACTGAATGTGCCAAAAAAACCCAAAAGAATATAAGATGAAGGATCAGATGAGAAGCCAAGAAATGTGGAAAATGCATAAATATAGTTGCAAGTATAGAAAACTTCTGGAAGAACCTCATATTGATCAGGATCTAACACCAGAATGGTTAAGAAGAAGCGAATTCAAACCAAAAGATGAAATTTTAATATTGGTGGCCTAAGATAGTGGGCTAGGTACACTTTACTTTGCGCAAAGTCCATTGAACATGTGGGAGAAACGGACAAATGTAGATTTTGTAAAACAGAATTGGAAACAGTCGCGCATCTTGTTGCTGGTTGTGACCGTGCTAATGGCAGAATTGTATACCGAAAGACATAATGTGGCAAGACTATTGCACTGGGGATTGTGCAACGTTACAATATTGAAATAGTTGGAAAAAACACTGGAAACATTGTCGCAAAGCATCATAGAAAATGATGAAGTCAACATCACATGGGATTACCCATTACCAACAGTTCAAAAGATAAGATGCGAGAAAACCAGACATAGTGGTCCATGAAAAGAAGACAAAAGTAGCATTGATCATTGAAATTGTTACGCCCAGTGACTAGTGTCTTCTGTAAGAGACACAAAGTCATAAAATAATAAAATAATGGGATTTGCAGGCAGAAATGAGAGCAATGTGGAAGAAGGATACCCAGATAGTTCCTATAGTAGTAGGAGTAATGGGATTTATAAAAAAAAATCTACAATCCTATTTAGATATGTTACCAATATATGCAACTCCATACGAACTGCAGCATGAGTCATTTATTGGGCACATTGCAGGTGCTGCGAAGACCACTTTTGGCTGACATCAAAGATTGAAACAATACTAATTTCATGAACGTTAATCGTACTTTGACTTGGGAATGGGGTCCATTCCCATCATGGTATTAGAAACCCAAAAGACTTGGAGAAATTAAAAAGGTATTGGATCTGCTGATTTCTCCAGATATGGGAATTATACAGTATTTATCTTGTTGATTGGTGCATATTCTATTCATTATATACATGGGAGCTCGAAAAGCAATAAGAATGATACTGACCCTTGAAATGAGAAGACTACAGTGCCACCTTCAGGACCACAGAAGTAGTGCCAGCTGTCATTCTAGACTGTTTAATTTTTGTAGTGCATGGCAAAGGTATGGAAAGATGTTCAAGAGGTTGACTTGCACATACTTTTGTCTGATACATTTTTCTGTAGTTTAGCTTTTTTTCTTCTTTAACATTTGCTTGTTTCACTTTCATCAGCTTTGTAAAGTGCTTTATGCTAGAGAACTGTAGTAAAAGTTAAATTGAAGAACATTAGAATTTGTGGCAGCTGCTGTAATAACGTTAGCCCTGACCTACCCTAACTGGGCTTGCTAATGATGATTCCAGGAAAAGGTGATTTAGATTGTAGCCTTTTATAGAGACTTTCTTTTTCTCTCTCTCTCACTTTTGCTTGCACTAAAATCTGCATGAGAACTCTCTTCCAATAAGTTTGTTCAGACCCTTGTCTTTTGTCCTAACTTGTAGCACATGAAAGAAGATTCTTCTCACTTTAAGCCTTCATATATAGCTAAAATATAGTAAACAAGACTGAAGACTTTAACCTTTCTGATTCATTTCCTGAAGAATCTGAGCCCTTTAGGAAAGGTAAAGGGTAAAGAATAAATGAGTTCATAATGGGAACTCTACAATGAATCTGAGTTATTCTCAGGACATTATGTGTAGGAACACGCAGGTAGGCATCCTTTATGCCCAAAGCCTCATGGAGAGCATCCTTTATCAACAAGAGGGGAGAAGGACAGAAGGACAAACTGCAAAGAGAGCATTTTTGAGCTTTCTTTTTCTCAGACTTTTTTTTTAAGCTGAGATGGGTCTAAGATGAGCCTGCAAACTCTTTTTAGTAACTAGAGTAACCTTAATGAAACGTGTTTTTCTCTGATAATGGGATCATTTCTATAGTTTTTGAGTCTAAGCAGATATGCCAAGCACTGCTAATTGTAAGGTAGAGAAAACTTACCCATAGAGGGTGTAAACTCTTGAGTTTTGAAGTGTAGTCCAGATGTTAACAGTTGCACCCACCCACATGTCACCATGAAGCTGATTTCTCAATAAGTCTTTCTCCCAGTAGATTTTAGAAGATGGGAAGGTGGGGAGTTAGTATTGTGAGTTAACTAGCAAGAAGGTCTTCCTCCTGATCTCCTGCCATGCTTTCTGGCCAGGCCACCCTATTCTTTTTTTCTGCTCACATGTGCTTTTTGTATTTTCCTTCTATTTTCATTTCTGCCTATGCTGTTCTGCTTTGAATATTTTCGGTAAAAGGTCCATTCCTTAGCTGGTACTTTCTGGTATACCTGATACATGACAAAAGGTGCTTGTTTTGATTGTGTGTGTGTGTGTGTGTGTGTGTGTGTGTGTATATATCTGTACAACCCTGTCCTGAAATAGTTTCTTGTAACTGTGTGTATGACAGCATCTTGTGTGTGTGTGTGTGTGTGTGTGTGTGTGTGTGTGTGTGTGTGTGTGTGTGTGTGTGTGTGTGTATATGTATGTATACACACACACACTTATTGTTCCACATCTTCATTTAACTCTGAGATTGTTTCCCTGAAAGACTTCATCACGAGTCCCTTTTTCCATGTATCCACTATGTTTTAATGTGATGCCCTTCCTTATCATGGTTGTTGCAGTATTCCTTACTCCTGGGATATCCTGCTGAGAATAGCTGAACATTCAGCCAACATACCAAAGCCTTTACATCTTCCGGGTTCCATATGTCAGACATATGCATTGGATGCAAGGGGTAAGGTACATATGTGATGTATATGTGCCTAACACTCAAAACTACTTTGCTGCCAATCTGAACGCTGCCAATCTGAACGCTGCATTTGAAGTTTGTCTGCAAGTTGTTCGCCAAGTTAGTTCCACTGCCCAGCCTTCCACAGATAAGTGCCCCATTTGGATCTCTTCCTTTTTTATCTTGGTTTACATGTCATCCAGTAATGGAAAATGCAAGTGTGGGAGGCAGTTTCCCCATAAAGCTGGACATCCTTTTTGTTTGGGTGTTAACCATGACTGTATGCAGTGATGGATTTGTCAGGCATTTGTCCCCAAGACATTCTGCAGTCAGTTGTCATTTCTTTTCATTTACTTGATGAACCAGTGACTGAAGCTTTTAGCTCAGGGTACCATGGCTGAATCCACCCACGCAACTTAAAAAAAAAAAAAAAAAAAAAAAGCCAAAAAGGCACAAATTGATCTTACTGCTGTCCACCCTCCACCAGATGACTCCATCTGGTTGGGTGAAGAACCTGCAGACTGTGTTGTGCCTCTGTTCACTCCCCCTGCTGTGCCCTAGTTGGAGGCTGACATGGCGATGCCTACTTGCACATCCACTGAAGCTATCCCTACACCTTGTCTAGATGTGGAGGGGGAACCATGGCTGATAATTTCAGAGGGGCCTAGGAAGATTCCCCAGTACTTGTTAGGGAAGAGGTGCCTCATACACTCAATGAACCTAGACAGGGATCTTAACCTCCTAGATCTGCTAAAGTTGATCTTGCCTTGAAAAATACATTTAAGACTAAGCTTGTAGCCCCTGTGGCTAAGGATCCACAGAAGGAATGGCAGGAGCTTTTCGAAGTGCTTATGGTTCTTAAGCCTCCTTAGGATTGTCTGTTCATGCCTCTGCTCCTTGGTCTTCCACTCCTTCCAAATGCCGTAGGGACTCTGAATCCTCTGAGGAGTTAGACTGTGGTGAGGAGTCATTGGTTTTCTCCTCTCAGATCCACTCTCCCATTACTCTGGGGTCTGAGAAAGAGGATTCACTTCATCCCCAAAGGCCAGTCACTCCACAGGAGACGGTGGTTTTGTATGGTGGAAGACTTTAAAGAAGGACCGTTTCCAGGTTTCTGATGTTTAAAAGAGATACTATGAACTCTGCAAATAGATTCCCCTCCGTCTTCTGCAGTCCATCCTGTGCTGGCTGCCCTCCTGCATACTTTCCCTGCAGCTTCTCAGGCCCCTGACTTTCAACCTCCTGCCCCTAAGACAACAGACAGGTTCTATAAAGTTCTAAAGCTAAAAGGTTTTTATATGAAAGCCCTTCTGATCCTGCTGTTATTTCTGTAGCCACTGATACACCGTCCAAGTTGTTGTTCTTTTCTAAGTTTTTATCTTCTGATAAGGACAACTGCGCCATGGACAGGTATCTTAAAGAAATGTATACATCTGCTATCTTAGTCTGTAGGGCTATTAATTACCAGACCCATGTGACTAGATATGTCCTGGCTATTCTCTCCCAGCCTGGGGGCAGCCTTTACTGATTTGCCTGACTCTGAGGATACGACTTCAGCCAACTTCACTTTTGAATTCTGCTTCTCAGGTGGCTCATCATTCAATTAAATGCAGTTATGATGCTGATGATGCCTCGTCTAGAGCAGCTGCATTTGGATTTGTTATGAGGAGATATCATTGATCACACTTCAAGGCGGTCCCTAAAGACCTCAAGGCTAAATTATTGGATTCTTCCTTAGACAACCAGAATATCCTTGGTACTGCTGTAGCTCAGTTATTTAAGAGCTCAGTTATTTAAGACCTTTCAGGATAAGGGTAAACCTATGCAAGATTTGAAGCAAATTTGCCTCTACTGTTCTTAAGCTTTAAAGCAACCTAAACAGCCTTCTAAGGTCAAGAGGGCTTCTAGGAGAGTTTTTTCAGACAAACCACCTCAGGGTGCTAAGAGTGAAACCTTCTTTCCATGACAAATCTGTTTGGCATTCAGCCGCTGCTACCCCTCAGCCACCCCCCACAGTTTGACTGTTTTCCTGTTTGGCAATACATAACCACAGATGCTTGGGTACTTTCCATTATCCAGAATGTTTATTTTATCACTTGAAATGCCCTTTTTCTGTTCTTGGGCTTTCTTCATCCTCCACCCTGTTAGTTCCCACATTTTCCTTTTGGTTATGCAGGATCTGGTGGTACAGGGAATCGTCCAGCCTGTCCACTTGTCTCAGTAGGGAACAGGTTTTATTCCAGGATGTTTCTTGTTCCCAGACAGGAGGGATCATGGAGGCCCATTCTAGACCTGTCTTTTCTCAACACCTTTCTTAATGTTCCTTCTTTCAGGATGCTGTCTCTTCAGATTGTTGCTTCCTCAAGCCTTTCTGTATCTCTGGATTTGAAGGATGGTTACCTAAAGGTTTATATTTCTCCATTTTTTCCTCCCATCAGTTCTCTGCTTTGCCTTTTGGTCTTAAAACAGCTCCAAGTGTCTTTACCAAATATATGGCCCCAGTGGTAGCCTTCTTCAGACTTCAGGGAACTCCGGAATTCCCTTTAGATGACCTTTTGATTCAAGACCCTCTCAGCATCTTCTGCTTTAGGATCTGTACTTCAGTATGCAGTGTGGGGGTTCACTTTCAATCTGAATGTCTGTGTTGACTACCTCTCTGAACCAGATGTTTCTAGGTTGCAGGATTCAGACCATTACAGTTTTGGCTTTTCTCCTGTCTCCGAAGGAAGTCTCTGACTGCTTTATTTCCAGTCTCTTCTTCCTCTTACAGTCTGTCTGCAAGGGAATATCTGATGTACATGGCATCCACCATTCCCATGGTCCCCTTAGCCAAAATCCACATGAAGAAATTTAAGTGGTATCCTAAGACTGTTTGGCTCCAGTACTTCCATCTTTCCTGCCTTGTCTCAAACTTGAGCTCTGCTGGTGGATTCACCCGATTTCCCTGATTCTAGGTCTTAATTTTTCAGCTTCCTCTCCCTACTCCGGAGCTGTACACTGATGCTTCCAACCATGGTTGGAGAGCTTCCTCCAATAACCTAAAAGTCCAGGGTGTTTGGTCCAGTCAACAGCTGTGAGACCATATCAACATCAAGGAGATGAGGGCTCTACTTCTAGTTCTACATGTGTTGCTCCCTTTGGATTCCAGGTCCTCTGAAGGTTTTTACAGACAATACCACAGTCATGTGGTATATCACCAAGCAAGGGACACAAAATCTTACCTTCTTTGCAAGTTAGCTCTTCAAGTTTGGGGTTTTGCAGTCTGCTTCAATTGGTTCTTCAGATGGTCTGCATTCCTTCAGAGCACAGTTTGGTGGAAGACTGTCTTGAGCAGGTCCAGGATAAATCCTCATGAATGGGTGCTTTTACAGGGAGGCATTTCTGAACATATGGGGTACTCCTCAGGTAGATCTTTTTGCCTCCCCTCTGAACAAACAACTTCCCCAGTTCTGTTCCAGAGTGTCAGGTCCTGTGGCTTGGAAAGTGGACATGTCTTTTTCTTAGAGGGGGATGTTTCTATATGCCGTATCCCCCTTATCCTGTACTACCAAAGGGTCCTGTACAAGATCATGTGGGAGACGCCCAGAAATTTGCTGGTGACTACCTTTTGGCCCAGGTAGCACTGGTCCTCTCTTGTATTTCATCTGACCAGGGGCAATTATCGCAAGTTGCCTTCCAGTATGGATCTTCTCACACAAGACAAAGATTCTCTTATTCACCCTCATTTATCCACCACCCTTTAATTGTTACTTAGGGTAATATGGTTTTGATTTCATTTTAGGCACCAATTTTCTGGGGACTTGGTTTGAGTCTTGCATGAGACCAGAAAACCCACTACTAGAAAATCATATGAAACTAAATGAAAGAGGTTCTGTATTTGGTGTCTCAAGCATGACCTGGACTTCTTTCTGTAGGGGATTCCTACTGTCTTTAATTGTGTGTGTTTCTTAATTTTGGTTTTGCATAGTCATCTGTTTAAAAATTCATGCATCAGCCATTTCCACTTGTCTGCCTCTGAATACAATTTTGGCTTCTAGTTTTGAAGTCCTGCAACTTAAGGCACCCTTCATATTTGACCTCCAAGAAAGCCTTTTCCTACTTCTTGAGACCTTCATTTTGTTCTTGAAAAGTTGACCCAGTCCCCTGTTGAGACTGCAGTTTCTTCCCTTCAAAATTATATTTGGAAAACTATATTGTTGGTGGCTCTTACTTCTGCCAAGAGGTTCTCTGAACTTCAAGCACTCGAGGCAGTTCCTCCATTTTTTTTTTTTTTTCTTAAGAGGTGGTGTTTCTTCATACCAATCATTCTTTCATGCCCAGGGTGGTTAATGATTTGTCCTTGCATCAGTCCATTCATTTTCATTCTTTTTTCCCCATCTCCAGAGAATCCTAGAGAGAGGGTTCTCCACACTTTGGATTAACATAGACAATTCAGATATTACTGGGACAAGACAATCTAAGCAGCATTTTGCTTTCTTTCTTGCCAGAAAATTGTGTTTGGTGGTATCCAAGCAAACCATTTCCTGGATTTCTAAAGCCATTTTTTTCTTATTCTTTTCATGGAAGGATCTGTTCAAGGCATGGTCATTCGGGTCTATATTATAAGAGCAAGAATTTCAATATTCGAACACCATATGGGTGACACCAAGTGGTCGAATATTGAAAACCTTGTCAGTGTGAACAGAGATCACCGTAGGGAATTCTTCCCTTTACTTCAATGTAGTGCGATCTCAGAGTTGGTACATTTAAGTAGCGGAGGGTTTGGGGGGCGCAGCCCCCCATGTGGTTGGGTGTAGGGGGCTTGCCCCCCTGCTCAGAGCGATCAGGTAGGTTTTTGTTTAATGTTTACATTTTTTATTTTTGTTTCAATGTTTCACAACTTTGCTCATATGGTGTCGCCCATATGGTGTTCGAAGTTGTGAAACTTCGTTCTTATAATATGGACCTGCTCATTCTGCCAGGGCAGTGGCCTCTTCTAGTGCTTTTTTTCAAGGGTATGGATACTAGATCCATCTTGGAAGCTGCTACTTGGTCTTCTGTTCACACTTTCACCAAACATTACAAATTGGATGTGTTTTTCTAGGGCCAGAGCGGGTTTTGCCAGGACCATCCTTTATGGATATTTGGAGGGCTGTTCTGTGGCTTATTCTCCTCATACTTTAATTCATGAGAGTACAAACATTGCTGTAAAGAATACAGCAATAGCTTTAAGGAAGGACGTAGTATAGTTGTGTCAGAACTTACCATAACAGTTGATGTCCTCCTCCTGACTGTTGCAGTATTCTGTCCTTTTCTTCTACCCATTGTTACTTCCATTTTATTTCTGCCCAAGGAATCTTTCTTTTTATCTTCCTCTTCATCTTTTTACTGTTCTTCCTCTCCCCCTTCCTGAATGTACATGTTATTACTTTCCTCTGGATTTGCTCTAGATCTTGTGGGGCACTTCAGTTCTGAGTGTTAGTTGCTTGTACCTCACATATGTACCTCACGACTTGCATGCAGGGCATACCTCTTGACATACGACACCCAGAAGATGTAAAAGCCTTGGTATGCTGGCCAGATGTTTAACTATCCTCAGCAGGAGTAAAGAATACTGCAACAGTGAGAAGTAGGACATATGTTATGTTAAGATCTTGCGCAACTGTACTTTCCTTGGTGTTTGGATCATATGGGTTTGGCATTTGATTGCCCTTTTCTCTAAATTTACAAAGAGTTTAGCAATAAATTGCTGCCAATATCAAATACTCTTTTGATATCATTAAAGATTATGGTGTGTCCTAACTCCAACATGATCCCCTATCAACATCTAAGGACTCAATGAATTTTTACAGGGATGATTATATTTCTCCAGGACTGGATTCATAGTAGGCAAGCTGTGCACCAGGAAACACCACCAGAATAATTTGTATACTAGGAAAGGCTGAATTTTCTGCAAAGTCCAAACATTTTTGTAGGCAGTGAGACTACATATTCACACACTTGCATCTCCCAGTATACTAACTACGAGATTCAAAGTCCCAGAGGTAAATGAGAACAATTTTTCCTGCATTCCTTGATCTGAAGGTAATACTGACAGAGTATATGACTAAAATGAATTCGGGTAATTGTAAACTGTTCTTGTTCCAACCGATAAAGCATCAGTTAAACTGTCATACCCCTCCTGGACCTTACAGCAGTGGCCTGGTTCTGGGGTTGAGAATCTGGCTTCCGAGAGACATTATCAAGGGCATCCTCTGGTTCATGTACAACTTATTTAGATCCCACCAACCCTAGGAGTTAGAGATATCAATTCTGCATGACCTGCAGCTACTTGATCACCCTTGTAGAATTACCTTTTGTGAGGTTAATAGTTTCCCAAAAAGACATCCTCTGGAGAAGCCCATGAAGAAAATGTCATCACTGTTCCTGTCTTTAACCTATTGGACAATGAATCTGATTAGGTAACACAAATCCTTTCCATGCCTGGCTCTGACGACCATCCTAGGGAAGTTTTTTTTCATGCCTTCTCACTCTCAATACAACTTCCTTCATAACATCTTTAGTAGGTTTTTCATTCTTGCAATGTTTTATGCTTTCTTTCTGGCTAATCCTTTCTCAATACAACTTCCTTCATAACATCTTTAGTAGTTTTTTCATTCTTGCAATGTTTTATGCTTTCTTTCTGGCTAATCCTTTTAACTTTTTTCCCTGTTCTTATAATAGTTCTGGGACAGTGATGGAAGTTGTAAGCACCACATATCTTGTACACAATAACAGCTTTGAGACAGTGTAATGCAACTTGACAGCCTGGTACTTTCTAGTAACCATGTAGACCTATTGGTGGAGCATGTGAGTAGAAGGTTGTATCTCTGAAACATTTTGATAAAAAATTGTTGGACAACAAATTTGGATACTCTGTTAAGAATTGTGCTTGGGTTTTCCATTTTAGTATAGATGTAATGGAACAGTTGCACGTTGAATTTCTGAGTGCCAAATCCCTGTTCCTTTTAATATTTCCTTTTTCTGTATGAAAATTTAAATTAAAACATCTCTTTCAGGTCAGGTCATATAAATGTAAACAGTTGAATGTGTTACATATTTACTTCCCTGAAAAAGGAAAAAGTTGCATGTTCATCTTGAACTGAATCTGAAGAAATTAGAGGTAGAAATGCTCCAAAAGTAGAGTAATTTTGAAATGCCAAACACAGGTTTTCTTTATTTTGTTTGTAAAATGCAAAATACTGGTTTGAGCCCCACTTGCAACAGATTGCATCAGTAGACCGTAACAGTGCCCCTCTTGACTGTGTAAATTAATGTAAAATGACCATATATAAAAGGTGATTATATATTCTATCACAGATAGACCCCTCCCCTAGTGTAATACAGTTACATACCTTGACAAGCCAGATCAGTGATGGTTTACATTGTTAATCAACTCGCACAAGATTTGGTCACTTTTGCATATAGCCCAAATACCTCCACTTCAGACATTTGTTAGATTAATATCACTATAATGCATTTCATCTTGTTTGTGTGATGCATGCACTGCCCCACCAAAAAGCAATATCAAGTCTTTTAACAGTAATCATGTAATTGTCAGTTGCTTTCATGAGTAGCATGTCTCCCCACTTCACCTAAAAGATAACCACATTGAACAACACTGATGCTTTTTTGTGATGAAATTGAAGGAAATAATGGATACACTACTGTACTTTGGTTTCTGACTCCCCAAGCCACATCAGTGATTATTTTTCAGTAATCAGTTGCCCTTTGCTGTCACATTTTGCCTGTCTCTCCATCTCCCACCCCTGATGCTTGTTTGTTTGTGATCAACATAAAAGAAATAATGTCCTCATTGATATATTTCAGTTTCAGTTGTTGCTTTCACATGCATGAACTCTCCTCCACCTCCCGACGGGCCCTATAATTTAACGGTAGTGCTTTTATGCCTCTGCACACAGTTGGCCTTCCCACCCCCATACTTAAAACATGTCATGTGTTGATTGTTCACCCTTGGGGTGATTTGACTATGCTCAGACTGAAAGAAAGTATGGCCATAATAATGCATTTCAGTTTGCTGATGTCAGACATGCACACACTACCTCTTTTTCAGAAACCATTTTCAGTGATCATACACTTGGCCCTTGCTTTTACAAACAACCTATCCCTGCATTCCATCTTGATATGTACTCACTTTTGGTGTACAGTTGCAAAGTTTGACTGTAATGAACATAAAACAAATAATGGTTACACTAAGGTATTAAAATAATTTTTATAAAATGTATGCAGTGCCTACCTTGACAGGTTTATACCAATAGGTTATTTAATGTTGATCTTATAATAGTCCTTTGCCTGTACTCTGTCAGATACTTTCTTTGTATACCTTTGAGTGAAGTGTTTCATCTTACAGCTGTCCTACATATACCTGGCAAACTAAATCAGGTTGCCTCTCTGACACCCTAAGTGATTACCTGCCCACTTACCTACTATGACTCTGAGCAGTCCTTCCTAAAACCACCCTCTATAAGCATATTTTTAACAAAAAGAAACTTTTCCCCCGACACCTTCAAAACCCACTTACTGCTATGTGACTGGAGCCCACTAAAACACCTCAGTCTTGACTTAGCAGTTCAATACTTCAACGAAAAATTCCTCACCACCCTAAACAATCTACCATGCCTCAGAAAAATATGCATAAAATCCAAACCCATAAAGTGGCTCATCACTGAAAGCAGAACAATCCTCAAAAACAGAGCAAAGAACCTAGATCAAAAAACAAAAAAGCCAAATTTCCTTTCAAACTATCACCAACTACAAAACCAAGCCAAAAAAATAATTAAATGTAATAAAAAAGCAGTACTATAAAACAGTTCAAGAAAAACACCAAAGGAATCCCCAAAAATTCTGGGGTGTTATAAACCAACTACTAAGACCAAGCCATTCCACCACCCCAACTCCATCCATAGCAAACCACTCAGACGGCATAGCCTCACAATTTAGTATACACTTCATCAACTCTATTCTATCCCTAATCAAAAACAACAGCAATGCCCCACTAACTATCCCCACTAATCTAGAAACTGACCTATGCTGCTTCACTGTTAATCCAATTCAAACCTCAACAATAAAAAAATAAATACCTAGCTAGACTTAAACCCTCATCCCTCTCTAATGAATTTCTTAAAATTCTGCAGACATCATCTCCTACCCCATATTGATCTTAATCAACCAAACTGTAACAGAAGTGTGCATCACTAAACTTTGGAAAATCTCCTACATAACTCCCCCTTCACAAATGAGGAATCTCCACCGAACTTACTAATTAGACCAATCAATATTCTGTCTCCCATAGCAAAAATACTTTGTGAGTACACTCGCAGCTACTAGACCACCTCCTAAAAAAACAACCTCTTATCCTCATCACAACATGGCTTTAGACCAAAACATAGTACAACTGCTCTAGTTAGTTTTACAAACCTAATAAACCACCACAGAAACAACAACCTACTTGTCTCTTCCGTCATTCTAGACATGTCCAAAGCCTTCAATACAGTTTTCCACCAAAAGCTTATTAATGAGCTACCACCTTAAACCTCTCCCACTCTGCCCTATCTTTGTTTGTCAGCTACCTCTCCGACTGCCAGCAGGTAGTCAGGTGGCATCAACTTTCCTACAAGTCTCCATGGGTGTAGCTTAAGGATCAATCCTTGTTCCACTCCTCTTTTTCCATTTTTACAAATAAACTCTGTGCAGCTACTGAACATGCAACCATAATACAATATCTAGACTATTCTTCCCACGTGTGCAACCCCCTGTCTCCCCAAACTCTTTACAAAAAACACAAGCTTTCCTAGACAAAAAAAAAAACTAACTTTCCAGTTGTCTACTCGTTCTCAGTCCTAACAAAACTTTTGCTCTTCACCAGTAACAAAAAAGGGACAACAATCCCCCCTTTACAATCTACTCATTAAACAACACAATAATAGAGCCAGTTAAACACACACAACTCCTTGGTGTCAGTGACCTCAAATTTGACAATCACCTAGCACTGACAATTGAAAAGGTCCACATTAAGTTAAGTTCAGTATACAGGATCAAGCCGTTCTTAAACACCACCAGACACTCCATCTCCAAAACTCATTTACTCTCCACACTCTTATGTGCATCACCAGTATTTACCAACCTAAGAAAAGCAGAGCTAAACAAACTGGAAACATGTTATAACAAAATAGCGAGAATTACCGCAAACCAACTTTCTAGATCACATCATTGTTCAGCATTACTCCTCCTTAAATGGCTGAACTCCCCAATCTCCTTACCATCAACCAGTTAACCCTAGCACATTCCATCCTACACAACCCCGACAATTGTCCAGCCCTTAGTGATCTTATCAAATCCTATACCAACTGTTATACTCTTAAGATCCTCCCAAAAACTTCTAAACATAACTAAAACCAATAACAGCCACGGTGATGCCTTGTACTGCAACAAAATAGCAAAATCCTGGAATACAGTGCCTCAAGAAATACTCAGCATGCCCAACCCATCAAAATTCAAACGAATGCTAAAAGAACACCTAAACAATAATTGACTCTGCTCCTGTACCAAGGCAGGATACAATCCTCCTGCTTCCAAGTTGGCTTCAGCTTCTCCTCTACAACTATAGTTCTGCCACCTGTCAACTCATAAACAACTCTGCTTTATAATACCCTACTAACTCCATTATACCACCTCCATTCTCTTCAGATCTTATCTCAGAAACATCTTCCTCTCTTCTAACCATCATAACCCAGAATATACTTCCTAGTTCTCCGTTGATACTTCCTTGTACTTATCTGTACACAAGAACATGCAATGTCTTTCACTGTCATAATTGTCTAATAATATTGTCAAAATTGTATTTTGTTAAACTGTTTTAAGTAAATGTTTTGTTAATGATATTTGTGGAGCTTTTCTCTCTGGACCTCTGCTGAAAAAGGGCCAAAAACCCAGTCAAACCTCCCCAGTAAACAAATGTAAATAAGCAATCATTGATATATTTATTTAACAGTGATCATGTATTGTCCGTTTACTTTCATACAGTCTACTTCCCCACCTGTCATCCTGAGAATTACTGCATTCTGACCATTTCCAACTCAGATGTTCGACTTTTGTTCAACTTGTCAAAATGTCTGATCTGTAATTGATCAAAGTGAAGTAATGGCCACAGTTACCCATAATAGTATTTCAACTTGGTGCTCACAAATACCCACCCATATCCACAATTGCTGTAGTAAAAAAAAAATGACTGAATGTTTCTATGTGCAGTATGCACTTCTCCCACCAGTGTTCTGATGGATTATTTTTTAACCTTGCCTGAAATTAGATTGTTCATAATGGGTGGTACTTCTGCTGCCATTTTTTAAGCTCATTTCTGATGACTAGAAATTACTGGTTTAAGTACTGAGATTAGTTGCTGCGAGCATGACTGGCTTTAGAGGTGGGTGAACTGGGCAATTGCCATGGGCACAGTGCTTTGTAGGGATACCTTTTCACATAATCATTTTATTTTATAATGTAATAATGGATCTACATAAATTGATTGCCATCTTTGTCGACGTGCATAATATCAAAACTAATTGATCGACATTATGCATATGGGCACACTATTAGGCATGCACCGAGAATTAATCTCAGTGCATGCAAAACAGTTAAAAAAACCAAGCATTTTTTTATTGCAAGGAAGCAAGTCCCTATGCACCCCCTGCTAATTATATATTCTAACTCCTCTGGAAAAAAGTGTATAGTCCCCTACCCAGAGATTGTTGATGTTGTATGCCTGTCGACCAAATTATGTCAATTAAACAGATGTTAACCAAAGTACAATTTGGCAAAGTTACAGAGACCAATTTTATATATAATACAGTGTAATAATATATTATGTATATATAGAGAGAGATCTATATAATAGAGAGAGACCAGGCGTTGGACTGGAGTTTACTTCACAAGTGCTCCTGTGAGAGGTGAAAGGGGTATCTAGCAGCTGCGCTGTGAAGTTTGTCAAGAACCAAGGGTGGGAAATTGTCAATGATTGAGAGAGTTAGTGACTGAGACAGCTAATGCAAACTGAGTAAGTGATTGATATAACTGTAACAAGAATTTAAGGCTGGCAAGGAGCTTTGAAATGTAATCTGATACCATGTAGGTACCACCATTGCAATCCTTAAAAGGGCAAGCCATAACTGGATGATAATTGGATTCCTCCTGAACACCCCAGTTGCACACCTTAATGTCACACAATGTGGAGGCTGACCCTGAAGTGAATGCATGGATATGAAGGAAGTGATGTTCATGTCTGCTGCAGTCTTTCAGGGTGTTTATGAAATCAAAATTACCCACGATATGTGGGGTTGGGGGAGATTAAGAAACCATCCCCAAGTGGTGTCACACTTTCAGAATGGTGAGGATAGGCAGCAAGTCTACAACAGTGAAGAAGGATTCGCCCAGTTAGCAATTTACACCAGTTCTTATCCCCTTAGTAATGGCAGCAATGAAGTTATTGTTATCACTTGCAATGCTGGATAATCTAGTGGAAATACAACCTACAAGGTAACTTTCCACTGAAAGATCAAATAGTAGGTCAACTGTTACAGTTAGCATAGAGTAATCACTGGCAATTTCATCCCTCAAAAGATGGTGAGCCATGTTGTCCTTAAACCATGAAGCATTCGTAATGACTTTTTCCCCCCTGTGATAAAGATTGCAAGTCATGATGATGAATGTCACCTAGACTGCAAAAATATTTTATTGTATATGAAGCACAGTTGTATGTAATTTATTTTAATGACTGTCCCTTAATCCCCCAGACTGCTTAAGTACTCTCCTGCTAGATCCATTCTTTTATTTTCCTGCTTTCCAGTTTCTAAGCTCAATGTAGAACTTTCACCCTTTCTTCAGTGCTACTTTTCCATGCTCTATGCTTGTGAAGTCATTAATTTTAGTCTAAACAATGATTTATATTCCTGTTATCTGCTGTTTGCTTCTCCATATACCTGTGTCAAGTCATGTTAAAATTTCTGTATCCTTTTTATCTTACAAAACTTATTTTTTCTCTGTATTAAGTACAGTTTAACCCATTTTCAGTATTCAGAAATGTAGGAAACAAGTCTCAAAATACCATAACCATGGAATCTTTGTTCAAGAGTTCATTGCTTAACTTTTTTTCTGCATCCTGAATGTAACTGGGCACTCTTCAATGCCTAAGAAATAAGCCGCAATGTACTGAATAAGTCTATGGTTTTGTTTGTACATATACTTTTAAGTATAGTGTTCTTAAGTGATCCAAATAAAGTTAATAAGCTTGACAGTATGTAACACTCGTGACTGAAGAGTAGGAGTCATTTAATGTTCAAGCTTCCCTGTCCTAAATAAAAGTAGCCCAAAACAAAACCAAGGTGTTGGTCATTGAAATGATTGCCCCTGCCTCTGTGCAAAATAATTACTGACCTTACTCCCATTTCCTTAAGTGCATTCAGTTATCTTGAAACCAAAGTATCCGAATTCCTGATATTTAAGTAGAATCTGAGTTCTCATATTTAGTCCCACCTTCTTCCAAAGACCAATAACTTTTCCGGTTTTTAGACATTCTTTACATATTTCCCTAACACATCTCCGAATCCTATAAAAGTGCCAGCAGTAAGTAGAGAGAGCTGTATTCCATACTGCTGCTATTATGAGTCTGATTTTCAATATATATGCATTCATACTGCTGTGCTTTGTCATATTTTCTCCTTTTCTCCCTTAATGCACTTCTGTTAAACCATTTTTCTTGTAAGCCTGGTCAACCCTGAGCATCAGCCTCCTCCACTCTGCCGGGTACATAGTCGTCATTCTAGTAGTGTCTTCATGTAGTACAAGCATGCTACACTATTACCCCACTCCACTACTGCCTTTGCAGCTGCTTTGCTCCATTTTTGTACCGTGATCAGGGAGGTTTTGTTCTTTTACCTAGCTTGTACTTGCCTAATCAGTCTCCTCTGTATTCGCTGCCTTTCCTTTTGGCTTTCAGCCCTTCTTCCTTCGTATATTTATCCATTATTTCATAGTTATCCCTTTATTCTTTTCTTATCCCTTTTCTCAGTCTGATTTCCATTTCCATTCTGTTAGCTGTTACATGTGCTTTATATCACTTTGCTAACTTTGCCCTGCCACAGTCTTGGTATATAAAACTGTGGATGGTGACCTAGCAGTGAAAACAGAAAATATGTAACTTTCCCTATGTTAGAAATGTCAAGAGAAATTTTTTGTGAAGCAACGTGGCATTTGATGAGAGAAAATAATAAAGATTGTGATAACTTCATTAGCTGTGGCAGGCAAAAGTGAACATGGAGAAATTTAAAAGGTACTGAAGCGTTTGTGGCAGTAAAGTGTATCTAAGTGATTTAAGGAGAGAACCTGTACCAAAGATGTTTTTTATATCCACATTACATGGAAACATGATTGAACTGATTTGATTGTCAAACTAAATGTTACTGTCCTGGCTGTACTAAGGTGAGTCTGGGGGTAGTGATGAAATCTTTCGGTGCTAGATACAAAACTCATCAATTAGTATCTCATGTCTCCATAAGAACTGCTGCTAGACACGTGCTGGCACATTTTTATTTTAGTTTACATTATAGGTATTGACAAAATGTAAACTTGATTCACAATAAAATAATATGTTGATGCCATTTTGATAGTCTACAGGTGTTACGTGTGCCAAAGACTTGCCTTTGGCATACATGCGCTTTCACAATGTATATAAACAAAGCTACATCTGTCTGCCTAGTTGTAGGTTTGAATTTCAGACGACCTGCTCCTTTCCTAGGTAGAATACACACCGTGGGAGCCTTTGATCCTGTCTGTCTTTACAGTGTTTGCTGTATGACCAGAGAACGTAGTGTGGCAGAGGAAAGACATTTTGGATCATGTAGACAAGCTGCCTGCAAATAAGTTGTGAAAATTGCTGAAAATGGCTGCAGTGTTAAGCATGCAAAAATTCACATTGTTGGATTGTGTGTGTGTGTATCAAAAACTGTTAGTGGAGTGGCAAACTTATCAAAACCCAAAGACAGCAGGGGGGGGAAGATGTACAAGTTAAGGACGCCTAAAGTTGATGGTTTTAGCAAGCAAGAGCTTAAGCGGGACTCCTTAAGAGATCCGCTACTGACAAAATAAATAAAACCCTAAACAGGTTGCTGTTGTGGTGAGAGAGGCAGATTTCAAATGGACAGATGGAAAGTGAGACACACTAGTGGGTTTAGGTGTGCACATGAAGAAAAAATAAAATAAATGCTGGTATGTTTGGAGGAGAGCACTGTCTTGGCAATATGCTACCAGGAATTCTTTTCAAGGTGTTTAAAAAGAATTAACATTTTTAATTATGATGAAACAAGTGCTTCCTTTTGTTGTGTGGAACTGAAGATTTTAGCTTTTTAAAAAATTGCAGTTTTGATCTGTGAGAAAGCTAGAGAGAGAATTGTTTTTCTGTTATGGAAAGTTAACAGAAAATTGCTTTTGCTGGTTGTTGGGAAGTCCACAAATGTATAATGATTTTGAGATGTTAAGTAATTGGTTGTTGGGAAGTCCACAAATGTATAATGATTTTGAGATGTTAAGTAATTTACCTGTCATGTATAAATGTGTTAAAGCAGTATGGATGACTAGGGAATATTCAGTAAATGGTTAGTGCATGGAGGTAGAAAACTGAGAAGGCAGAAAGTGGTACTTCTGTTGTATTTTTCACAGTGCCCAGATATTTTCAGATTTTCATAGCATTAATGCTTTCTTTCAACGTATGCATTTTGTCATTCAGCCTCTGCTTCAAAGAAATATTATTATTATTTACCAAAGAAATATATTATAAAATTGTGCAAATCCATATACATTGATAATGTTAAGAAAATAATTTTAATTTCAATAATTTTAATTTTAACGGAGCAAAAAAAAAAAATTAGCTGCAAATAAAATTCACTTATTACTGAAAGCGTGGAACTTCATGACACCAGACATAAGGCTTTTTGGTATAGGTTCCCTGACCCAGCTGAACACCTGCACTTCAGTCCAATGGCAAATGATGGTCACTGATGAAATCCTGCCAGCATTACAAAGACTGAGGAGGAATTTGACATTATTCCAACCTGAGGATGAAAATTTATCATGAAATGCAGTCCTAGCAGCAACATCTTTAGTATGAAAGATGAGCCATCAGAACAGGGTAAAGAGCATCTCCGACATGTAGCTTGAATTGATGAAACTGGTTGCAGCAGCAAAACACCTTTGACATTGGTGCTGTGAAATAATGTATGGACTTCTCCCTCATGGGAGAAATTGTAGGCTAACAGAACAGATGTGGGAGCCCTTGTGCATTGCTTAAGCTGCAGCAGTGTGTCATTGGCTCTTGTTTTAGCAAGCTGAGCACTATATATACAGAACATTAGCATAACCTATGCTTTTTTTGCGCATAACTTCCAGCTTTTTTAAAACAAACATTATAGTCCGTATGTTGTCTGTTTTAATAACAGTAGTTTTGAATACTCCAGACATGCCTACAAGTTATTGTCCTCCGCTACTTAATTTGTGCATAATGTAGATGAAATTTTGGGCTGTTAACTTAGATAAATTACTTTTATCATTATAGTAGCTGTCTCTTAAATCAGTCAAAATGCTGAAACATAAATGTGGCTGCTTTAAGTGGTTTGCATTGGAAAACCTAATTATCTCTGAATTTGCATGGCTGGCTTGTTTTCAAATGTTGTGGTAATTTACCACAGTGCAGAAAAGGTTGTGTTTGCATATGAAAGAGAGAAGACCATTGGCAATGAATGTAGCTAATGTTAAGAATATATATCGGGTTAGGG
>NC_056734.1:439490886-439493386 GCF_019279795.1 Protopterus annectens | reverse complement strand
TCATTCACACCAGCATGGACAATGACTGAGTCATATTTTTACTTGCCTTGGAGGGACCTGAGTGCTTGTGTTATGTGGCGGATCCTAGCGCCCGACAGGCAGCTCACCGTGACCTTCTCCTTATTCAGCCTGATGAGCGGGACGTCAGTGTCCCTAAAGATAGAGTCACCTATTACAAGTGTATCAGGTGTGTTGTTGTTTAGCCTTAAGGGTTGTGACTGTTCGGCACACTGGCTTTGTGAGCTATGTGTTGCACGTGTTTTGTTTTGGGGTAGCGGTTGCTTGGGTGTCTGCTTTGGAGGTCTCTGCTGCTTAGGCAGATTTTTATTTAGAGGCTCTGATTATGTTTTTGTGTGTTTGTGTTTGGTTTGCTGTCGTGGTAGGTCTATGTGAGACTGGAATTGTAGTGAGTGTGATTTCCTTCTCCTCCTGACTGTTTACGCCAGTACTGAGTTGAGAGAGCTTAGCCTCCAGTTTGGCTATATGGTTGCATCTCTCACATGTGTTGAAATTTCTGGGAGGAGGAGAGGGTTGTCTGTTTACATGAGGCAGCTGTAACATTGCCTCAAGAATCCCAGATTCACCAGCTGGACCGGAGAGGAGATTGACAACTGACCTTTGGACATGCTAGAATAGTACTGGGAATTCCATTATAATCGAAAAAAAGGGCCAATGGGGAACAAGGTACTCAAGGGGAGTTTGTGAGGGTGTAGTGCTTTTATTTTTTTAGTGCTGACTTATATAATTGCTTTAGTGAGCAAGTGCCAGGTAACTTAAATGCAATGTGTTACAGGTAACTTAAATGCAAAAACGACAAACAGTAACTTTCTTTCAAGTGAAACAAGGAAATAAGTACAGTAAGCAATGCAGATATCACTAGGGATCCACAGAAGCATTGAAAAGCCGCATTTTAGTTGGAATTAGCATTTCAGGGAAATAACAAGCAAACAATCAACAAGCATACAAACAAAGCTAGATTCAGCAGGCCTGGATCTAGTCTGTGCTACAGCAAACAAGGTGTACCAATTTCAGTAAGAAACAGTTCAAATATGCAGGCACTATAAGCCTTTAACCAGAAATTCCCAGCTCAGAAGGGCAGAGTCCAACCTCTCCTTCCACAAGAGTGCAGACCACGAACCTTCTTAATGTAAAGTAACTGGCCTGAAGCCCAAGTGCTTAAACCAGAACTAATACACTTTTAGAATAACAGACACTGAGCCCTCAATCACCAGTTCCCAACTTAGAAGGATGTAAGCTACCTGTCCTGCCACCGCAGTGCAGGCCTCAAACCTTCCTAATGTAAAACAACTGGTCTGAAGCCCAAGTGCTTAATCCAAAAGACTTAGAATGATAGCTACACTTTAATCAAGTTACTACCAAGCAGTAATAAATACAATTGAATACTTTAAAGAATGCCTGGATTAGTGCTCAAGTTATGCAAACAAAGCTAGATTCAGCAGGCCTGGATCTAGTCTATGTTACAGCAAACAAGGTGTACCAATTTCAGTAAGAAGCAGTTCAAATATGCAGGCCCTATAAGCCTTTAACCAGAAATTCCCAGCTCAGAAGGGCAGAGTCCAGCCTCTCCTCCCACAAGAGTGCAGACCACAAACCCTCTTAATGTAAAATAACTGGTCTGAAGCCCAAGTGCTTAAATTAAAAGGCTTAGAATGAGTTACACCAAGCAGTAATAAGAACAATTGAGTACTTTTAAGATGACACAAAAGCAAAATAATGTAGGAAGAAACACAAATACAGTAAAAGCAGATTTCTTTTTTTTTTTTTTTTTTTTTTTTTTTTTGAGTGAGCAAATGAGATGGGCCCAGGAGTTACAGGACAGAAACAAGTGCAAATGCAGGACTTTAAATCAGAAAGTTGAGAGAGATGGAAGACCACCCAAACGGCCAATAACTAGAAATTCTGGGCAAGAACCACTCCTTATGTGGTAGACAGGTTCCCTAATGTTTGCTACTCCCACTGATAAGCTAGAAGGCTTCCTTCCAACACAGAAAGGCCTGGGGGGCTCAGAAGCTTACAAACCGTTCTGGATACAGCAAATCTATATCTGGAACACTAATTACAGGAAAGGTAGGAAATAGGCTTACAATTTTTTTTTTTCAGAAAAGTAGCAAAAACAGTAGTAAAAACAATTCACATGCAGTGCAAACTGGCACACGAGTATGTAGCAATATTAGTCCACACACAGTTTGAAAAAAATGTAATTAAATTAAAAAGGACTAAAAGCAAGTGCAGAAAGGGTTTATTAGGTAGAATGCGGTGAAGAGATGGGACTGGGGGAGTGTCCTAGATCAAATCTACAGTGGGGCGGGCACTGCAAAAGCCACCAAATTTAAACTACAACCAAGAACAGGGAGGGGGGGTGGGGAAGACAGTTTCAACAGAGATATGAGGAATCGCAGTACAAATTATAAAACCCAAAAAATATATACTGATCTCTGTATATTTGCAGAACAGTAAGACAACAGATATCTAAGCAACA